>NC_059088.1:1147062-1229682 GCF_020497125.1 Mauremys mutica | reverse complement strand
GTACCAATTGGTGAGGTTTTATTCTCAAGCCTTCCCCAGGAAAAGGGGTGCAGGGTTTGGGGGAATAGGACTCCAAGTGGTCCTTTCCCTGATTCTTTGTCTAAATCACTTGGTGGTGGCAGCATACTGTTCAAGGCAAGGTGGAGTTTGTGCCTTGGGAAAGCTTTTAACCTAAGCTGGTAAAAATAGGCTTAGGGGGTCTTTCATGTGGGTCCCCACATCTGTACCTCAGAGGTCAGAGTGGGGAAGAGGGGTAAACAGTAAGGCGACAAAATTTGCAGATGATACAAAATTACTCAAGATAGTTAAGTCCAAAGCAGACTGAAGAGTTTCAGAGGGATCCCACAAAACTGGGCGACTGGGCAACAAAATGGCAGATGAAATTCAGTGTTGATAAATGCAAGGTAATGCACATTGGAAAACAATCTCAACTCTACATATAAAATGTTGGAGTCTAAATTAGTTGATACCACTCAAGAAAGATCTTGGAGTCATTGTGGATAGTTCTCTGAAAACATCCACTCAGTGTCCAGCGGCAATCAAAAAAGTGAACAGAATGTTGGGAATCATTACAAAAGGGATAGATAATAAGACAGAGAAAATCATATTGCCTCTATATAAATCCATGGTATGCCCATATCTTGAATACTGTGTGCAGATGTGGTCACCCCATCTCAAAAAAGATGCATTGAAATTGGAAAAGGTTCAGAAAAGGGCAACAAAAATGATTAGGGGTATGGAACAGCTTCCATATGAGGAGAGATTAATAAGACTGGGACTTTTCAGCTTGGAAAAGAGGCAACTAAGGGTGGATATGATAGAGGTCAATAAAATCATGAGTGGTATAAAGAAAGTAAACAAGTGTTGTTTACTCCTCATAACTCAAGAACTAGGGGTCATCTAATTTAAAACAAACAAAAGGAAGTATTCCCCCCCCCACAGTCAACCTGTGGAACTCCTTGCCAGAGGATGTTATGAAGGTCAAGACTATAACAGGGCTCAAAAAAGAACTGGATAAATTCATGGATGATAGGTCCGTCAGTGACTATTAATCAGGATGGGCAGGGATGGTGTGTCTAGCCTCTATTTATGGATAAGTTTATGGAAGGGATGGTATGATGGGATTGCCTAATTTTGGCAATTAATTGATCTTTGACTAATAGCAGTAAATATGCCCGATTGTCTGTGATTGGACACTAGATAGTAACTCAGATCCCACCCTACAGATAATTCTGTCTGGCTGGTGAGTCTTGCCCACATGCTCAGGGTTTAGCAGATTACCATATTTGGGGTCAGGAAGGAATTTTCCTCCAGGGCAAATTGGCAGAGGCATTGTTTGTTTTTTTTTGCCTTCCTCTGCAGCATGGGGCACTGATCACTTGCTGCAGGATTCTCTGCACCTTAAAGTTTTAATGCACAAGTTGAGGACTTCAGTAGCTCAGACATAGGTCAGGGGTTTGTTACAGGAGTGGGTGGGTGAGATTCTGTGGCCTGCGTTGTGCAGGAGATCAGACTAGAAGACCATAATGGTCCCTTCTGACCTTGAAGTCTATGAGTCTATTTGCCAGAAGCTGGGAATGGGCAACAGGAGATGGATCACTTGATGATTACCTGTTCTGTTCATTCCCTCTGAGGCACTGTCAGGGGACAGGATACTGGGCTAGATGGACCTTTGGTATGACCCAGTATGGTCCTTCTTATCTGGCCATCAGCCTGCAATGAGCAGGGCAAGATGGGGTGAGTTGTGCCTGTCTGCCTTACATAGGTGCTGGACTAGGGGTTCTGGGGGTGATGCCTCACCCCGGTCTTAATTAGTTCCCATGATAGAGAGTTTACAGGTTGGCTCAATGGCTGTCAACACCCCGGCTGTACAAATTGTTCCAGCACCATTCTTGCCTTAGGGAGCAGCCTGCTATCTCTCTCTCTGCAATTTGTTGTGATATGTCAGTGTGACGTTTCCCAGGAGTTCCCAGACACGTAACACACCTCGCCACCATCTGGCCTTAGCATGGGGAAGTCTTCTTGTCTGTGTCTGCTACGGAAACTACCAGCCTTGGGCAACACAAGCACTGCCTTCCAGGCTCCCGCAGGCCTTGCTCTCTCAATACAGCTTATTGATAGGCACACACCAACCCTGGAGTCCTCTGAGTGTCCCTCTGGACTGTTCAGCCCCTCTCCCACTGAGCACTCCCAGAGCTACTAGAGCCGCACTTCCCAAAGGAACGGCACACACCAGCTTGTAAGGCTCAGCTCAGGATCACCACGTTACTTAACACACAGCGCTTAGCCATACATATACAGTGGAACCTCAGAGTTCCGAACACCTCAGGAATGGAGGTTGGTTGTAACGCTGAAATGTTCGTAACTCCAAACAAAACAGTCTGGTTATTCTTTCAAAAGTTTACAAATGAACATTGACTTAATACAGCTTTGAAAATTTACTATGCAGAAAAAAATTCTGCTTTTAACCGTCTTAATTTAAACAAAACAGGCAAAGACACTGTTCCCTTACCTCAATCTTTTTTTTAACCTTTCCCTTTTTAAAAAAATTGTTTATGTTTAACACAGTACTGTACTGCCTCCCCCACTCCCCGTGTTGCTGCCTGATTGAGCATCTCTGGTTCCAAATGAGGTGTGTGGTTAACCGCTCTGAGGTTCTACTGTAGTGAAAACAAGAACAAGTTTATTATCAAACAGAGATTCCCATAATCGAGAGTGAGAATATTGGAAACAAATGGTCACTGTCACGTTGTCTGGAACGGCTCATAACTGAGTGCCAACCTCAAGGCAGAGATGCCAAACTGGTGCTATGTTGTTACTGGGTTGGTGAAAGCTAATCATAGAACAAGTATGAATTTCTGAAACACTGTAACAGTCTTACCATGGAGTCACAGACAATCCCCGTGGGCATTCCAGTCTATCTTACCACCCAGTCAAACTGGACCAAGTGAGAAAGGGTCACTTATACCAAAGATCACTAATATTCAGGTTTCTTCCAGTCCCAAGATATCAGCCTCTTATCCCAGGTCAAACTGTAGCTTAGATCACACACCAAGACAACGCTTGTAGCCAATCCTGTAATAAACTAACTAAAGGTTTATTAACTAGGTAAATGAAATGAGAGTTAAAGAACATAAGAATGGCCGTACCGGGTCAGACCAAAGGTCCATCTAGCCCAGTATCTGTCTACCGACAGTGGCCAATGCCAGGTGCCCCAGAGGGAGTGAACCTAACAGGCAATGATCAGTGATCTCTCTCCTGCCATCCATCTCCACCCTCTGACGAACAGAGGCTAGGGACACCATTCTTACCCATCCTGGCTAATAGCCATTTATGGACTTAACCTCCATGAATTTGTCTAGTTCCCTTTTAAACATTGTTATAGTCCTAGCCTTCACAACCTCCTCAGGTAAGGAGTTCCACAAGTTGACTGTGTGCTGCGTGAAGAAGAACTTCCTTGTATTTGTTTTAAACCTGCTGCCTATTAATTTCATTTGGTGACCCCTAGTTCTTGTATTATGGGAATAAGTAAATAACTTTTCCTTATCCACTTTCTCAACGTCACTCATGATTTTATATACCTCTATCATATCCCCCATTAGTCTTCTCTTTTCCAAGCTGAAGAGTCCTAGCCTCTTTAATCTTTCCTCGTATGGGACCCTCTCCAAACCCCTAATCATTTTAGTTGCCCTTTTCTGAACCTTTTCTAGTGCTAGAATATCTTTTTTGAGGTGAGGAGACCACATCTGTACACAGTATTCAAGATGTGGGCGTACCATGTATTTATATAAGGGCAATACTATATTCTCAGTCTTATTCTCTATCCCCTTTTTAATGATTCCTAACATCCTGTTTGCTTTTTTGACCGCCTCTGCACACTGCATGGACATCTTCAGAGAACTATCCACGATGACTCCAAGATCTTTTTCCTGACTCGTTGTAGCTAAATTAGCCCCCATCATATTGTATGTATAGTTGGGGTTATTTTTTCCAATGTGCATTACTTTACATTTATCCACATTAAATTTCATTTGCCATTTTGTTGCCCAATCACTTAGTTTTGAGCGATCTTTTTGAAGTTCTTCACAATCTGCTTTGGTCTTAACTATCTTGAGCAGTTTAGTATCATCTGCAAACTTTGCCACCTCACTGTTTACCCCTTTCTCCAGATCATTTATGAATAAATTGAATAGGATTGGTCCTAGGACTAACCCTTGGGGAACACCACTAGTTACCCGTCTCCATTCTGAGAATTTACCATTAATTCCTACCCTTTGTTCCCTGTCTTTTAACCAGTTCTCAATCCATGAAAGGACCTTCCCTTTTATCCCATGACAGCTTAATTTACGTAAGAGCCTTTGGTGAGGGACCTTGTCAAAGGCTTTCTGGAAATCTAAGTACACTATGTCCACCGGATCCCCCTTGTGCACATGTTTGTTGACCCCTTCAAAGAACTCTAATAGATTAGTAAGACATGATTTCCCTTTACAGAAACCATGTAGGCAGCATGCGTACGCAAATGAGTTACCACTCTGTGGTTCTAAAAGGTGACAGAGTTGTAGCAACCTGTCAGCACTGAATATCTTTTAGGGCTAACCCAGGTTGACCCAGTGGATCTCAGCTCCTGTTTTCTAGTGCCAGCCCTGTGAGAGTCCAAACAACAAAAGAGAGAGAGATGAGAAAGTTTGTCATCTAGTTTTATTTCCTTCTTCCACAATTTAAGATGATGGATTGAGCACTTTTGCATGGAGCCTCTCCATGGGTGTGATAGGGTCATTAAAAAAGCCTTTGTGTTGTGATGTCCCACAATGGCCCATTTGGATTCAATAGTCCTGCCCATTGGGAAGGAACCACCACCTTCTGTAAGGATTCAGCATTTTACATTTGTTGTGGAAAAATAACCATGTGTTGTGTTTGGACTAGAACAGCCTGAGGCCCAGTATATTATTAGCATGCAGGGAGAGCCCATCAGTTTGGCAGCTTTTCCAAATAATGAAACACAAAAGCTTATATAGCTTAAAACTACAATTAGTTAAAAAAATTAATAAGAGTGTTTAACAGAAAAACAGCCCTTCATTAGGAATACAGAAGCACAAGCTTTTCTGTTGATTAACAGGTTGTTCTTTTGCAGTTAGCACAGAAGCTTATATTTTTCAAGATTTGCTGTTGCAATTGTGTCTTGTTAGTAATTTTCCTCACCCCCCTCTTTCTTCCCTATGACCACATACACCGTTATCTTGAACAACATTTTAGGCCTACTCAACTTTCCTTTTCAATTCCCCCTTTGGTGCCTTTTTGGCACCACCTTGGCCTAAATTTCCATACTTATAAGCCTGTTAATTTCCTTCCTTTTTTCCTTCTCTTTTTTGCCCAAAGGTTATTGTCAACAGTTATTAACTACTTCCCTGAACTGGCCTGGTTAGTATGAACATGGAAAATGCTAGGATTATTATGTTCTTTACAAACAACAACATAATTCTAGGCCAAACCATAATAATAAAAGCATGAACATTTTCATTTTAATAATACGATAGGGTTGTTATATCGCTTTAGTTAATAAACACAATACATTATACTTAGTACATAAAGTAGACAGTTTATAGGCCATGTGGAAAGCATGCTTTTTAATATGGTATATATTTTGGCACATATGATTTGTTTTTGTAATTTAGAAATTTTTTGGACCTTTAGTAGGTGTAAAAGCAAATTTTGGAACCGATTAGGTACCAAGGCTGTTCAATTAAAAGGAATTAGAACTTAACTGCTGATTGTAAAATTTTATTTGCAGGCCAATAAATAATATTACCGCCTGCAGCACAGGTGAGGTTGAAGTGTATTTTTTTAAGTGGTGCCCTTAACATATACAGTTATTATTTGCTTGGAAAAGCAGGTATTCTGCTACAGTAGTTCCTTGTTCCATACCTTTCCAGCAGACATCATCATGACATACCACAGCATGGACTCACCCCTGCAGCACCTCCTGCTGGTCATCCTCAGGAATTAGCTCTTTGACCCAGGAGCACCCTCTGCAGGCCAGTGATCCGCTTGTCATTGGCCCCTGTGTCCCTCCCAGGATCCCGGTGCCCTTATCCCAGGGTTCCACCTCCTGCAGTACCCCACAGTCTTACTGGCTTTCCCCACCCTCTATCCCCAGATCACCTCAGTCATGGCTACTGCCAGTCTCTGTTTAGTCCCCACACCCTGGGGCAGACTGCAGTGTATCAGCCAATTATCACAGGCAACAAGAGGTTTGGACAGGCTGCCTTTACCCACCCTCTGGCTGCCCCCCTGCAAGCCCACTACCTTGGAGACCTAGAACTAGCCCCTGTAGCCTGGGAGTTACCAGCCTAGGGCTTTCCAGCTCCTAAGGCCTTTCCCACCTGTGCAGAGGTGATTTGGAAGCTGGATAAGGGTAGTGTGAATTTATAGTTTTTAGAGGGCCAATTTTTAATCTCCTTTGTTGTCAGGAATTAATGGACCTTGGGGGGTTTAACAGTGCGAGTGTTCCTTCTTCTTTTTTGGAACAGTCATGGTTTAGCATTATACGGGGGAGAGGTTACTAGCACATCGCCCTGTAATGATTTGGGTCTTTTAGTAAAATTTAAATGCATAGTAGTTCTGTTAGCAGACAAGGGAGAAGTTACTAGTGCTTCACCTTGTCCTTTTCTTCTGCTGTCCAGAAGGAACAGCTGCACCAAAAGGAGCGATAGCCTGCTTATTAACTGGAGAGACATCTCGTGGCAGAGGAACCTTTTAGCAGTGTGAAGCATGGGTCCAGGCAGTTAGTTTTTGGCACATTACAGCTGTGTTGGTAGTTAACAGGACTTGCTATGGGCCTTTCCAGAGCAGGGCCAGGGTGGTCTTTCGCTGATGGACCTTTATGTAGACCCAGTCTTCTGGTTCCAGCGAATGGCAGGGTTGCTTAGGATCCTTGAGTAGTGCCTTTTTTACCTGTGTATAAAGAGACCTGACACATTTTATTAGTGCCTGGTGTTGGGTGACGTTAAGGGCCTTGCACACCTGTTGCATGATCCGGTCTGTGAAATGGGTGCCTTGGTTACTGTTGATAGAGAAGGGTAGATCAAACCGGGGAATAAATTTTTTTTAACATTTTTAGCCACTGTGATGGAATCAGCCCTGGCACAAAGGTAGGCCTCTATTTATTTGGAATACATACAAATACAAACAAGGACATATTTATAAGAACAATATTTTTACATATTGAAAAATTAATCTGGATATTTACAAAGGTTCTCCACGGGGTGGGGTGCACAACTGGTTTAGTTCATACTGGTTTGCCACTGTTGTGGGCTAGGCAGATAGGGCAAGAGAGGGCGTATGGGGATCTGTAAGAAGATAGTGGTACAATACTCCTGAGATGCCAGACAGAGTATAGGGCAATCCACTTACACCGGGTACTGGAATGGGGGGAGAGATATTTATCTCACTTTGGTTTGTCACGTGGGAATGAAGGACGGGATGGTTCACCACCAGCGCCCATTTACAGTCTGAGCACAATGCTAATCATTAACCTGCAGAGAACATAAGAACAAACAACATAAAACCAACCATTCTGGGTCAGACAAAAGGTCCATCTAGCCCAGTTTCCTGTCTTCCGACACTGGCCAATGCCAGGTGCCCCAGAGGGGATGAACAGAACAGGTAACCATGAAGTGATCCATGCCCTGTCGTTGAAGGAACAGCAATGGACACTGTGTAGAGTCAAGCAGCAGGGTTTATTACACACACAGCTGGTGTCAATTTGCTTATTAGGCTCAGAGACCCTGCAAAACAATTAAGTTGCAATAGATTATACAGGGTGCTCATTGGGCGGAGAGAAGCGAGGGGGTGGGAGGTGTATGTCTACAGTGCATACTAAGCTGGGGCTCTGACTCAGGTTTAAGACCAAGCCCCACTTCTGTCCATACAGAAGTTAGTTTTAATGAGGTATGCAGAGCCTGCGAGGTGGTGGGTTGGAGCCGAAGTCCCACTGAAATGCAAGTCAGAGCTCAAACGTTTTGTAATGTGGATGCAGCTCAGCACCATGTCACCAGACTCGGGTGTGGAGAGTCTGCCAACACTATCTAACAATCCCCAGGGACTGTGCTTCCCGACCCTTCAATTTCAAAACTTGCCACTTGCTTCCCAGGAACTTTATGTAACATGGGGATACGGATAATGGCCTCCTTTGTAAAGGACATTGAGATCTTCTGAGGAAATGAGCTACAGAAGAGGTAGGTAGTCCTAGGGTGCTGGTCCAACACAGGCTGGTCTGGCCCCTCTCCTCAACAAGGGGTCAACTGCTGCTCTGGAGGTGAAAGGCTCTTTGTATCTCCTCAACCTCCAGGCCTTGTAATGTCCTAGGGACGATCTCCCTCTGGGTTCCTGACTGGGACGTCAGTTATTCCTTCCCCTGAGAATCCACCCTTAAGATTGGAGACTGGCCACTTCCCAGGGCTTTGGGAGACGAGTCAGAGCTGTGGGACACCAGTGTGGGGCTGAGGTGGGCCAGCTACTGCTCTCAGTTACCCGGGTGCAGGGCAGGAGTAACTCTACTGAATTCAATGGGGTTACGCCTGATTTTTCTGTGGAATATTCCAGCTGCTGGGGATGGTTCTGACAGGACTTCCCATGCCCAGGAAAGACAGAGCCTGCTCCCTTCCCCCACCTTGAGGAGCAGCAATCAGCTGTTTGTAATGAACCAGCAGCTTCCTCTCCCATGCGAAGGCTGCAGTGTCTGGAGCTGGGCGGGAGCAGGGAGGTGTTTCAGACACACAAGGCTCCGCTTTCCCTCCACATTCTTCATTGTTGTGTAAGTGGGGTCGGACTGAGCTCCCCTCTGACGTGGAGTGATGAGCTGGGGGAACAGACTCCAGGAGCAGACTGTGTTTGCCTAAGCACCCTACTGTGCCTAGGAACTCAGCAGAGGGAACTGCTTTGCCAAAGTGACCCTTTTGGCAGGTGTTGGGTTACAAATCACTTTAGTAGGGAGTGCAGGGGAATGGCAGGTTGTCACCCTGATTGTGTGAGGAAAGGGCAGCAGAACTGTGCTTCACCTGCCCTGATTGACGCTCACTCGCTAAGCAGGGGCGTAGGGACGCCAAATCCCCTGAGAGTGAGAGAGAAAGAGGGTGGGGACAGGTGTCTGTATCCGGGGGCGTGGGCTCTGCCTAAAGAGTCCTAGAGGCGATTTGACCATCTCCCTCCCCACTGTGTAAAGACAGAGCTGATCAGACACTGGAGAGTGTTTGGTGTGTTCAGTGATCGCTGGAGCTGAAATCACTGAGAACCAGGTCTAGCCGCTGAGACTCAGGGCACGTCTATACTTAACATGCTGCACCCGTACAGCTGCACCGAGGGAACTGTGCCTCTGTGGCACTTTAATGGAGATGCTCTAAGCTGATGGGAGAGAGCTTCTCCCATCAATGTAGTTAATCCACCTCCCCGAGAGGCGGTAGCTGAGTCGATGGGAGAAGCTCTCCTGCCCACACAGCGGTGTCTACACAGAAGGTCAGGTGGATATAATTACATCGCACAGGGCACAGGCCGGCTTGTTGCTTCAGCAGTGACGTCATCCTGGTCCCCTCCCAGCTTTGCAGAAGGGGCGGTCTCAGAATTGGTTCCCCCCCGTCCACTTTCCTGCGAATCTCAGGGCTCCCAGTGGAACAGCAGAGGAAAACTGGGACAACCGTGTGTCCCAGGGAAGCATGGAGGGCCCGACCCATCTTCCAGATCTGAACCCCTCTACAACCGCCATCTACCCAGCTGCATGTATGTCTCCATAGACTGCCCCCATCGTCCTGTCACCTGCCCTCTTGCAGCCCCACAAAGCTTTCCTTGAGCTCTCCCTACTCAGCACTCTGTCCAGCCCTCCCGGGCACGTACAGTATAGAATGTCACAGCGGTGTCTACACAGGGGGTCAGGTTGGTATAACTATGTCACACAGGGGGCGGGTGTGTGTGGATTTTTCACCCCCCTGAGTGACAGTTACACCGATATAGGTCTGTAGTTCAGACCAGACCTCAGTTGTCTACGTGGTGGTGGCAGCAGCAGCCGAGGCATTTCTCGACGGCATCTCCCCACCTCCCATCCCTCCAGCAGGAGTTTAATTCACATGAACGCTATGAACTCTGGGCCTTTGCCGACCAAGGGCAGCAACTGTGAGTGGGGTGCAGGGGAGGGAAAAGGCAAAGGCAGGTTAAAGGAGAATTTGTTGGACTTTCACACAGCAAGGGGAGAAACTGAGGCAAAGGACACTGCCCAGTATATTCTGGGGTAGGATTTTGTTCATGGCTAAGGCTATGATTATGTCACAGACAGGAGGCCTTTCCCCTCCAATTAGCTCTTCCCCCCAATAATCCCCACCCCAGAATTGACAAGGGGGGCAGGGAGCTCCCAGATGCCTGCGCTGGGCCCTACCTGGCAAGGCTCCACTGCCGGGGCCTGTCTTCTCCCACGGGCTCAGCCGCGGTGCTGATCTTCTTGACACCTTGGAAAGGGGCCACGTAGGGTGCAGCGGCGGCAGGGAGAAGGCTGTCTCCATCACCAAGCATCCCCGACTGCCCCACGGTGGTTGACGGAGGACCCTCTGCAGTTGCCCAGCCATGCCAGGAAGAGGGGGGACTCCGGGGAGCTCTCAGCTGCCATGGGGGGTGAGGGTACCCCACAGCATCCCATCCCCCATGGGAAGTGGGGGACCATAGAGCTTCCACTTCTCACAGGTGGCATGGAGCCCCTCGAAGCTCCCACTCACTGCCATGGTGGTGGGGGACCTCGGAGCGCCAGCAGCAGTGGCTCTGAGCTGAACCCGCCTCCCTGTTTTGTCAGTATCTTTTTACTGAAAGTCAGGACGGGTCACAGGCAATCGTGAATTTTTGTTTATTTCCCGCGACTTGTCGGAGATTTTTACTAAAAATATCTTAGCCTTACTCATGGTCACAAGCTTTCAAATAGTGCTGGGAGGTTTCTCAGATTAATGCCAGATTCCTTTCTCCTTTTTATTAAAAGTTCTCTTTGTTATACAGAGACTCAGTGCTTCTGAGAGGGGACGTATTGCCTCTCGGAGGCACCTGGGGTGGTGTGAAGTTTTCCCAGATTACTGGGTGAGAGCTCCAGCTGGTTCTGTTTTGTATTGGAACCCCCTAGGTATTGAACCCGGACTGGGTTGCTGCCGCCTCCACCTGAGAGAAAGGTTAGTCCTGGCAAGAAAAGCACAAAAATGACAATAGGTTCCAAAGCCACTAAGAGTGTAATGTGCAAACCAGTGTGTTGAATCTGGGAGGTGACGCACAGAGCCCCTGGATCCTGACCCACAGGGATAATGGAGCCAAGGGCAATTCTTCACGGTGCTGAGTGCTCATCGGGGATAATCCGTCTGCACTGACAATCCTAGGGAACAATATGATATATTCAAATCATGACACTGCAAGAGCCGATGCCGGCCTAGTCCACAGTGAGTGACCCCTGGAGCTCTCAGGAGAGCCAAGGGAAGGGAACGCGGAGGTGCCAGGACAAGACATTCTGTTCTGGTGCCTCAGACATCTAGGATACCCCTCGATAGTGACCGACTCTCACTGACACTTGTAATCACTTTCCCAGCTGGCACCCTACTCTGTCTAGGAACTCAGCACAGGGAACTGCTTTGCACCTTTCCAGCAGTGATGAGACCCAGCTAGAGATGACTGTGTCACAGGCTGGTATTGGAGCAGAGCAGAGGACCTCTTACCGTCTTGGTGCTGGTGGTGGGGACAGCAGACATGGACAGATCGTATGTCTGAGATTTCATGGTGAATGTTCGGAATCCCTTGAGCCATCTCCTGTATTCCTGTCTCACCTGGAGAGTGAGGGACATGGTCACTGCACTATGTAACTAGCGCTGAGAAGATCAGACATGGCCACCGCGAGGCCGGTGAAGGTGCTGGGTGGGCGCTGACGGGCCGTGGGCGTTACCTGGCGATTGAGGAGACAGTGCACCAGGAACATGAAGGCTCCCTGCAGGCTGTTGACGATGGTGAATAAATACGCCATGACCGTGGCTGCTGGGCCAACTTGGAGGAGACCAAGGCTCCATGTGCAGCCCAGAATGAAGAGCTGGGCGATGGCTTTAAAGGTCAGTAACCTGGATAAAGGCAGTGGAGAGATCCCGTTACAATAACCCTATGGAGAGCAATTGGGTCAGGAGGATCTGAGCAGAGTGGGGTGGAGCTACCTGCCCTGGCTTTCCTATGTGGGACAGGGTTACTCTCAATGCAAACAAACTGGGAATTCATTCCTATGGATCCTAGATATGCTGTTCCCCTCCTGCAATCCCTCACCCCCTTCTCGTGCCAAGGACCTTCCAAACCAAGGCATCTGACCCTCCAGGATTGTTTTGTTGCCTTCTCACCTGTGGTCTTTGACAGTGGACACATCTGCATTGAGGGAGGAGAGTTTGTTTCTCAGGATCCACAGGGTCAGGGCAAAGAACGTTATATTTATCTATGGGAAGAGTGGGAAATATTTCCTGTAAAACATCCCATCCGGGGCTAGTGACTCCTGCTGAGGCAGAGAACAATCCCAGGGGACCGAGCCGAACACTCCAGAACCAGGGACTGCTCATTTCCAGTGGGAATCATCCCCTCTATTGTAATATCCCCTGGCAGCTCTTGGTCCCTCCCCATGCATGGAGCTGACAGCACAGCCAGGGCTGATCTGGATCAATGGGATCACAGAGGCCAGATGCTGCTCAGAGTTCAATATGGAGCCTCTCCAGTGGAGTCAGGAGTTATTTTGGGTTTACACTGGTATAACTGAGAGCAGAATCTGGCTCAGAGATTCCAGATCCTGCCTCTAGAATACTGTCTGCCACTTCCAGGCTGTAACAAATCCCCCCCGCCCTCCCTCCCCAACTTCCCCAGGGGAATATGTAGGGACATTTGTTTCCCCCGCTACAAAAACCACTGCAGAGTGCAGCCCTCTCCCTTCCTCATTCCTTGGGTCATTAACTCGACTAGACCAAACTCTTCTGTCTTCACTTGGCAAAACTCCTGCTGACGTCCCTGGGAGCTGGGCCCGAGTAACGGCTGCAGGCCTGGGGACACAGCACAGGGACTCATGCCGTGACTGACCACAGCAGATGAGCCAGGTGGGACCTAACTGGGTCTTTCCTTGTGTTTTATGGGCCACGTTCCCCTCCCTGCTTCACTGAAATCAATGGGGTCGCAGAGGTGCGAGGAGAATGGGGCCCTGTGGTTCTGTGAGGTACCCACCAGGATTATGGCACAGACTGGTCCCAGGAAGCTCCAATGAAATCCTCTGTCCAGGCTGAGCCAGCAGCTACAGGGACGGGGGAAGAAGAAGGTGACTTTCATGGGATTACTGCCCGTTTTCAGTCCTGGGGGCAGAGAAGGGGTGTCACAGGGCAGCTGGGTCTCAAAAGCAAGATGGATCTCAGCCTGCCTGTGACATGGCCGATTCTCTTGCGGGCACCAGGCAAACAGCCCTTCCCATGTACCTCAGCATCTCCTGCTTTCAGCCACCACTTCCTCTTCCACCTCCTCAAATGACCCTTTCTGGTGGATGGGCGCAGTATTGATGGAGGGCCAGACATGCAGCGGAGGGACATTGGCCTAGCTGCACTGAAGGAAGTGGAGCTGCCCTGATTTACACCAGCTGAGGATGTCGCCTGGGGTGTCTAGAACACGCCACGCCCTGTTTTAGTGGCGTCGCTCACTTTAGAGAGGGGATGCTCAGGGGTTTGCACACAGGAAGAAGGTGCATTTGTTTCCTACCCACCAGCCCCACAAACCCAGCCTGGGAGCTGGGAGTCAAGCTGGGATCTTTCTGGCTTGTTCTTCCGCATCATCAGTGGGGTGAGGAGTGTAGATGTCTGACAGGGGGCAACTCAACTGCAGCGCTTGGGGCAGCTTCGTGTCCCTGGGGATGGGAATGGTCCCAGGGGGACATTCAGCTCCCAGGCAGGGTGAGCCGGGAAATCTGGGTTCAAGTCAGACCTGGGGTGAGCCGCACAAGCACATGGATGCCACATCCCAGCTCCCCTTCGGGATGGGCGCTGCACGTACTGTTTGGACGTTCTGTAGCCATCAGGATACACCGCTGCAGAAATAGCCACCACCAGGGCTGGGAATCCATAGCCGAACAGGTACATGAATCTCTTCTTGAACCGGCCGGCGCTGGTGTAATTCACGACCTGCAGGTTCCTGATGGTGAGGAAGAGATGCAGCCCCTCCAGGAACATCCAGCTGAAGCAGGCCAGGAAGAGGTAGTGTAGGAGGCCAGCAATGACAGCACACACCACCTGGGGGAGACAGAGCGCCCAGGGGCACTGCGGTGGGGAAGGGAAATGCTGAGTATGGGGGAGACCAGCCAGGGGCGGGGTCACACTGGGATTCTTGCTAGCACAGTTCTCCAGTTATAGCGCTCTGTGACCCAGGGACGGCAGGTTCCTCAGTCTATGCAGGGTCCTGCAGGTGCACATTGCTGATGCAGGAAGGGAGCAGATATTAGTGGTTAGAGCAGGGGAGCAGGGCTCAGGGGATCCAGGTTCTGTGCCCAGCCCTGCCACAGAGTCACTGGGTGACCTTGGGCAAGTCACGTAGGAGAGGAATCGAGGCACAGGGAGACTGTGACATAGGGATAGAACTGGCTGAACTCCAGGGGTTGGGGACACTCAGAGCACTGTGCCCAGTGTGAAGGGGCCTAACGGGGTGGAAACATCCCCCCACCCCCCGGGAATCCCCCCATGTCCTGCACAGCCCAGAATCCAGGGAGCACAAAGGGGTTCAAAGCCCCACACCCCAGCCCTGCTGCGAGTGGAGGAACAGAGCAGGGGAGAATCAGGCCGTACCTGACTGCCGGGGCGGGTCACCGTGGTGAGGAAGAGCAGGTCGGCCAGGAAGAGGCAGAGGCAGAGCTGCAGGTGGAGGGAGGTGCTGACGTTGCGGATGGAGCGGCACAGGAGGAAGGTGAGGATGGCCAGGAAGAGGCACAGCAGGGAGAGGGTCAGTCCCACGTAGGTGATGATGGTCAGTGGGTAGCTCTCCTGTAACACAGCAAAGGGAGAATCACCAGTGACCCCAGCCCAGCCCCCTTGGCTCCGACTCAGCCTTTTCCCCAGCAAAGCCTCCAGTCGCTCCAGGGAGAGCTTTGCCCATGGCTGGGTGCGGAGCTCAGGGTCCTGCCCTGTGACCCGAGTCTCACGGTGAGATACCGTCACTGCGGTGGGAGCCGTTAGGACGGCGAAGCTGGAGAGATGGTCACAGCTGCAGGTGGTGTGAGTGCTGTTCGTGTGCACGGCAGTGCAGCCGTCTGGAGACCAGCTGCCGCTCTCGGCCACCACTTTCCAGTAGACGCAGAGAGCCTCTTCCTCCTCTTTTTTGGCCTGGAAACACAACAGAATCATCCTCATCCTCACGGGACCACAGAACGTCATTTCTGTTATCACATGTCTATAGCAAACTCGAGGCCACCTACAGCTCCACGGCTCTCCCCACGCAGCCCCCAGTGCCCACTGGGGCCATCCCGGTGACAGCGAAGAGAGAACACAGATCCTGCTGCTGCAAAAGTCCAGGCCCTGCTATCGGAGCAAAAGGGAAATAAATCCTTCCTAGCAGTTAGCACTATAAGGAATGTGGCACATGGCTGAGCAGTTCTGACTGCATCCCGCAGAGGGCAGTGCTGTGTGCACACATACCCATATGCGCCCTAACCACTTCATTACCGTAACAACGTGTTTCATTACCATATCCCCATATTGACTGGATACATATCACCTCAGGAAGGGATGCTGAGATAAAGTTTCTTGACACCTCAAATGACTGCTTCTTGGAGCAGCTGGTCCTGGAACCCACAAGACGAGAGGCAATTCTTAATTTAGTCCTAAGTGGAACACAGGATCAGGTCCAAGAGGTGAATATCACTGGAAAACTTGGTAATAGTGACCATAATATAATAAAATTTAGCATCCCTGTATTGGGGAAAACTCCACAGCGGCCGAACACCGTAGCATTTAATTTCAGAAAGGGGGAACTACACAAAAATGAAGAGGTTAGTGAAACAGAAATTAAAAGGTACAGTACCAAAAGTAAAAACCCTGCAAGTTTTGTGGAAACGTTTTAAAGACACCATAATAGATGCTCAACTGAAATGTATGTCCCAATTTAAAAAACATAGTAAGAGAACCAAAAAAGAGCCACCGTGGTTAAACAACAAAGTAAAATAAGCAGTGAGAGGCAAAAAGGCATCCTTTAAATAGAAAAGAGCATAAACTCTGTCAAATGAAGAGTAAAAATATAATTAGAAAGACCAAAAAAGAATTTGAAGAACAGCAGGCCCAAGACTCCAAAAGTAAGAGCAAAAAATGTTTTAAATACATCAGAAGCAGAAATCCTGCTAAATAGCCAGTGGAGCTACGGGACGATCGAGATGCTAAAGGAGCGCTCAAAGATGATAAGGCCATTGCGGAGAAACTAAATGAATTCTTTGAATCAGTTTTCACTGTTGAGGATGTGAGGGAGATTCCCAAACCTGAGCCATTCTTTTTGGGTGAAAGATCTGCGGAGCTGTGCCAAATTGAGGTGTCATTAGAGGAGGTTTTGGAACAAATCGATAAACTAAACAGTAATAAGTCTCCAGGACCTGATGGTCTTCACCCAAGAGTTCTAAAGGACCTTGAATGTGAAATTGCAGGACTATTAACTGTCATCTGTAACCTATCAATTAAATCAGTTTCTGTACCAAATGACTGGAGGTTAGCTAATGTGATGCCAATTTTTAAAAATGGCTCCAGAGGTGACCCTGGCAACTACGGGCCAGTAAGCTTCACTTCAGTGCTGGGAAAATTGGTTGAAACTATCACAAAGAACAAAATTGTCAGACACGTAGATGAACATAATTTGTTGGGAAATAGTCAACATGGTTTTTGTAAAGGGAAATCATGCTTCACCAATCTACTAGAATTCTTTGAGGGGGGTCAACAAGCATACAGACAAAGGAGATCCAGCGGATATAGTGTATGTAGATTTTCAGAAAGCCTTTGATAAGGTCCCTCACCAAAAGCTCTTAAGCAAAATAAGCAGTCATGGGAGAAAAGGGAAGGTCCTCTCATGGATTGGTAACTGTTTAAATGATAGACAACAAAGGGTAGGTATAAACGGTCAGTTTTCAGAATGGAGAGAGGTAAATAGTGGTGTCCCTGAGGGATCTGTACTGGGCCCAGTCCTATTTAACATATTCATAAAAATGATCTGGAAAAAGGGGTAAACAGTGAGGTGGCAAAATTTGCAGATGATACAAAACTGCTCAAGATAGTTAAGTCCCAGGCAGACTGCGAAGAGCTACAAAAAGATCTCACAAAACTGAGCGACTGGGCAACAAAATGGCAGATGAAATTCAATGTTGATAAATGCAAAGTAATGCACATTGGAAAACATAATCCTAACTATACATACAAAATGATGGGGTCTAAATTAGCTGTTACCACTCAAGAAAGAGATCTTGGAGTCAATGTGAATAGTTCTCCGAAATCATCCACTCAATGTGCAGTGGCAGTCAAAAAAGCAAACAGAATGTTGGGAATCATCAAGAAAGGGATTGATAGAAAATATCATATTGCCTCTGTATAAATCCATGGTACACCCACATCCTGAACACTGAATGCAGATATGGTCACCCCATCTCGAAATAGATATATTGTAATTGGAAAAGGTTCAGAAAAGGGCAACAAAAATGATTAAGGATATAGAATGGCTTCCGTATGAGGAGAGATTAATAAGACTGGGACTTTTCAGCTTGGAAAAGAGGCAACTAAGGAGGGATATGATAGAGGTCTATAAAATCATGAGTGGTATAGTAAAAGTAAACAAGGAAGTGTTATTTACTCCTTCTCATAATACAAGAACAAGGAGCCACCAAATGAAATTAATAGGTAGAAGGTTTAAAACAAACACAAGAAAGTATTTGTTCATGCAACACACTGTTAACCTCTGGAACTCCTTGCCAGAGGGTGTTGCAAAGGTCAAGACTATATCAGGGTTCAAAAGGAAGGTAGATAGGCCCATCAATGGCTATTAGCCAGGATGGGCAGGAATGGTGTCCCTAGCCTCTTTTTGCAAGAAGCTGGGATTGGGTGACAGGGCATGGATCACTTGATGATAACCTGTCTGTTCATTCCCTTTGGTGCAGCTGCCATTGGCCACTGTCAGAGGACAGGATTCTGGGCGTGATTGACCTTTGGTCTGACCCAGTATGGCCGATCTTATGTTTCATGCTGATTCCCTGAACCCCACTATCTACAGAAAGCGGCTTTCCAGTTATTCCGGCTCAGGGGTGAGCTAGGCGGAGCTGTTTCCCTAGAGCACTTTGCAGAGCCCTGTGTCGTGGTGCGACCCCCCCGGTAACCTCCTCTAGTAACACAGCCCCAAGGCGTCAGGAATGAGGAGGCCTCCTCTTCTCAGGACCATCAGGAGCCAGAAAGGCAGCACAGTCCAAATGCCTGGCAGGAGATGGTGCCTTCTATATGCAACTCTGATAGTCCAGATACAGAGCAAACAAAAGGGGATCTCCCTCCACGCACCTGTTTATGTCGCAGGGTGAAGTTTGCGGGGCTGGAGAGATGAACGGGGCTCCCGTCTCCGACGGCCCCACTCACCACCCTGGAGTTGATGTGACTCTTCTCCAGCTTCCCACCAACCAGTAGATTTCCCTCGCTGAGACGTCTCGCACTGATGATGGAGTCCAGGGTGGAGTAGGAAATAAAAGCAGCAGCCCCCACACCTGTTGGGAGAGGACATGATCCCTCGTTAGGGAGATTGGGACACTATGGCAAAGAACGAGCCGGCCGGGTGCCCAGGGGTCACAGTGAGTCTGTGGCAGATCTGGGAATGGAGCCACAACTCTTAAGGTTTAGCCACTGGACCATGATACCTCCTCCCTCGGAGCCCCCAGGAACACGTCTGGCTGGTAACGTCCAGCTGCAGGATGCAGAGATGAAGATTCAGTTTTTCTCAGCGAGACCAGGAGAGGGGCTGGCCAGGGATGAGCGTCCCCTGGTGCTGGAGGATTTGGGGCCCTGAATCTGACAGCTAAAGGTCCACGTTACCTGGTCCCCCACATCTCCATTTGGGGGTCTAGCTAGACTAGGGCGTCTCTGCCCTTTCCAGTCTCTGGGCCCACTTCATACCAGAGACCCTCTCATGAGCCGCCTCCCCTCTGTGCCCCCAACTCCCACTGCTGGGGGCTCAAGCTGTGGGACAGGCAGGAACGAAGGTGTCAGCTCCATGGCCACAGCCTGAGAACCACATGCTCAGCCAGCAAGGAGCACTCCAGGGCTAGAGACAGAGGCCAGGGCCCGGCCTGGGGATCCATGGGGAGGGAGGGAGGAAGGGGGGAACCCAGACTGGGGTTCGGTGCCCGGGAACCACTCTGTGCCATGGTTTGGGCCCTGGGTGTCTCCATCCCCAGAATGGTACCTTGTGTGGCTGCCCCGGTGATTGTATCACAGTGCACGTCCATCGTCTCCTCGTGAGCTCTCAGCGTGAAGACCTCGCTGTGCTGGCTGCAGTTCCCTGTGACGAGCCGCGTCTGGATAGCTGCGGGGGGTGGGGGTGAGGAATGACAGAGCCCCTCGCTGTGAAACCACTTCCCTGGGAATCTGTCCATTCTGGGCCAGATCCACCCCCCTCCCACTCCGCTTGGAGCCAGAGGGCTTCAGGGCTCTTCCGCACTGCGGGAGGGGGAAATTTGGAGCCCCCCTCCAAGTTGCAATGACCACCCCCCATATCCCCTCCCCCCATTCTGGCTCTGTCTCCCTGGGGATGCTGCATCCCCCGAAGGGGGAGTAGTGGGGGTGGGGGGAGGCGCCTGGCTCAGTGTGGCAGCCCCTAGAGATGGAATTCCAAATATTACATTTAAACTCTTCTCAGACATTGCTTCTGGGGGCACTGGCGGGGCTGGGTTATCTTTCCTGGTGCAGGGGCCGTGCTGTTCTGTGTCAGTACTGAACACAGGCTCACATCACAATGGTATAAAGGCTCTAACTTCCAGTGGATTTGGGGCACAGTGTGTAACCTCGTATCTCACGGCAGCCAGTAGGTGGCGCTGAGAGCCACACATCCCCCCTCACCCAGAGACTCTGTGGTCACGTCCTGTGTTGTCCTCTCCGGAGACTGGAGCGCAATGGCCAGCGTGGACAGTTCCATTGTCTGCAGGACGAACGTTACAGCCGACACAACCTCGCCCTTGCCTCCACCGTCCAAGCGGGAGGTGCTGTTCAGGACCGAGTTGAAAGGGAGAGTCGCGTTCTGGGGACAGGAAAGGAAAGACCCTGGGAGTGAGGAGTTCGGGGGTTCAGGGGCCACGTCCCGTGAGTTCCCAGGGGACATCGGGCATCCCAGCCTCTCCCAGTTCAGGGGGTTGCAATGCTCTCAGCGGGGAAGCCCGTTACAAAGGGGGTCCCTGAGGCTGGCTCAGGGCCCCCGCTGGGACCTGAAGCTAACTGGGGCTAGAACCCTTTGTCATTCGTTCTTCGCTCCTGCTCCCCCATCCCTCCATTACAGATGCCAGGGAACAACATTGTCACAAGCCCACGGCTTCCTAGGCTGTCTCTATGCTGCATCTGGCAGCTGCTCAGAAATGTCTGGCATCTCACTGACAGATGAGCTGAAGGAGAATCCCCATTAACTGTTAACAGTATAGCACAGGGGCAGGCAACCTATGGCATGCGTGCTGAAGGCGGCACATGAGCTGATTTTTAGTGGCACTCACATCGCTCTGGTCCAGGCCACCGGTCCAGGCGGCTCTGCATTTTAATTTAATTTTAAATAAGCTTCTTAAACATTTTAAAAACCTTATTTACTTTACATACAGCAATAGTTTAGTTATATATTATAGATTTATAGAACGAGACCTTCTAAAAAACATTAAAATGTGTTACTGGCACGTGAAACTTTAAATTAGAGTGAATAAATGAAGAGTTGGCACACCGCTTCTGAAAGGTTGCCGACCCCTGGTATAGCACCTGTGATGAACAACAACAGTTCTGAACACTAGAGGGGGCATGTGGGTGGACAAACACCAACATGCACTCACACCACTAGAGCACATGTGCACACAGACACAAACACCACTTGAGGGTGCACCCACCCTCCCCACAGCAGAGGAGGGCACAGATCTTTTCTGAGGAGTATCTACATGTCTCCTTTCCCCCAGTGAGACTCCTAACCTGGCACAGCAGCACACAGGGCTCTGGGGCACACACAGGGGCACTAGTCTGCAGGGCACATTCAAGGGGCGGAGCCTCTCACCTCCAGTGATAACGTCACATTCCCGTCTCCAAACATGGACATCAAAATGTCGAAGGTCGAATTAAAGAAAGAGGAAAAAATGCTGCTTTCACCGCTCCGCTTTCCCTGCAGAGAGACCCGGGCAGAGGGTGAGTTCTGCAGGCGCTGAAGGGCGACCAACATTGGTGTTTGCCTTATGCAGGGCCTGATCCTGACACCCCTCATTGAGTGAATAAAGCTTTTATACCAGACGTGTCCAAGACATGTACGATGGTGCTGTTGCCACAGCGAGAGGTTCATGTGGAGAAAGGGAACAGTTTCTAGTAACAGCTGGAATACATCAAGGCTTGGGACAAAGCCCCTTTTTGTTCACATGGGTGCTGGATGCATTGACAGAAAGCAGCCAGAGAGTGGCCCCTTGGCACGTGAGTTTTGTAGCTGATGTAGTGCTTGTGGGGGAGAGAAAAGAGGAAGTGAAGGAAGATGCAGAGAGACATGCAGGTGCATATTGAAAGAAACAGCATGAAAATCAGCAGAAGAAATCACAGTACATGGTCTGTAGATTCAGTGCTCTCCTGCAGGAAGACAATGGGTGTGTAAGTCTGCGGACCAGCCACTAGCAAAGCTACAGAAGTTTTAGAAGGTTCAATATCAATTTGAAACCCCCTAGAATATAATAAGTTGATAAGTTTGTTTATGAGGTTATGTGAAACAGTGTCAAAAGCCTTTCTAAGGTCAATATGACACATGCACCTGACGAAGTGAGTATTCACCCACGAAAGCTTATGTTCCAATATGTCTGTAAGGTGCCACAGGACCCTTTGTTGCTTTTTACAGATCCACACTAACACCGCTACCCCTGTGATACTTGACAAGGTGATAAATAACAGTCAGCATGGATTTGTCAAGAACAAATCCCATCAAATCAACAGCTTTCTTTCGTAGGGTAAAAAGCCTCGTGGATAGCTGGGAAGTAGTAGACATGGTATATATTGACCTTAGTAAGGTTTTTGACACTGTCTCACGTAATCGCATAAACAAACAAGGGAAATACAACCTATATGGAGCCACTCTAAGGTGGGTGAATAACTAGTGGGAAAACCGTTCCCAGAGAGTAGTTATCAGTGGTTCACAGTCAAGCTGGAAGGGCGTATCCAGTGGGCTTCTGCAAGGATCAGTTCTGGGTCTGGCTCTGTTCAGTATCTTCATCAATGATTTAGAGAATGGCACACAGAGAACACTTATAAAGTTTGTGGATGATACCAATCTGGGAGGGGTTGTAAGTGCTTTGGAGAATAGGATTAAAATTCAAAATGATCTGGACAAAGTGGAGAAATGATCTGAAGAAAATAGGATGAAATTCTATTAGGCCTCAACTGGAGTATTGTGTCCAGTTCTGGTGCCACATTTCATGAAGGACGTGGACAAGTTGCAGAAAGTCCAGAGAAGAGTGAGAAAAGTGATCAATGGTCTAGAAAACACGACCTATGAGGGAAGATTGAAAAAACTGCATTTGTTTAGTCTGGAAAAAAGAAGATTGAGAAGGGACATGATAACAGTTTTCAAATAGATGAAGGGTTGTTACAAGGAGGAGGGAGAAGAATTGTTCTCCTTAACCTCTGACGATAGGACAAGAAGCAATGGGCTTAAATTGCAGCAAGGACAGTTTAAACTGGACACTAGAAAAAGTTTCTTGTCAGGATAATTAAGAACTAGAATAAATTGCCTAGGGAGATTGTGGAATCTCCATCACTGGAGATTTTTAAGAGCAGGTTGGACAAACACCTGTCAGGGATGGTCTAGATAATACTTATTCCTGCCATCACTGCAGGGAACTGGACTAGATGGCCTCTCAAGGTCCCTTCTATTCCTATAATACTATGATATCACAGGAAAACGATGAACTCAACAAAAAACGTATAAGCAGACTGGGAAAGTCATGGAGTAAAGGGAGAGAAGTGAGGGGGTTCTCTGAGAAAGGAGAACATCTGTCAAATAGAAAAGTAAGATCTAGAAGATGGTCATCAGGCCTGCACTTTTGTATGGTTCCAAAATCAGGGGACTGAGGAAGAGCCAGGAGCTATTCATGAAGACAGAGGAAGTGAAAATGTTAAAATGGATGCTTGGAGTTACAAGGACGGGCCATGTTTGACATGAGGGAATTAGGGCAAGTGAAAATAGGACCAATGATAGAGATGCTGAGGGATCCACGCTCAGATGGTGTGGGCCTGTGACAAGAAGGTCAGAAGAACAAACAGGAAACAAGGTGCTAAACTTAGATGCAGAAGATAAGAGGATTGGGAGACTCCAGACTAGATGGGGGGCTCAGGCTGTCATACAAAAGGATGTGATGAGCTGTGGAGTTTCTGAGGAACTGCTTCAAGACAAACTGGAATGGAGAAGGACTTGAATAGCTGATCGCATGTAGATGGGACTAGCCTAGAAGGATGAGGAGGATCGAGTCCCAGGGATGAAAGGAACAAACACAGTATTGCTCTGATCTTGGATTGGGGTTTACATGGGTCACCGTAATAGCAACAGCAAAGGTTTTTGTCTGGGAATTTCCATATTGGTGGTAAAACACACAGAGCAAAATCCCCAACAAATGAACAATGGGGTCAAACGTACCTGCAGAGAGAAATTCCTGAACGTCTCTTTGATGGCCACGAACTGAACACTGGAGTTAATGCTGGGGACTTGGAGCGATGGGAAGAGAGGAGCAGTCATTAGAGTTTTCACATCAGATTTTCATATTAACTCACTCCTGCCTAGGGGAAAATCCCCTTCTCTTCCCAGCCCCGATGGCCGCTCTCTGTCCACATGCCAGTCCTGCCCTGCCAATAGTTTAACATGCGGCTGCTACAAAACTCCCATCTCCCTCCCTTCCTCCCCGTCTCACTCTCTCTCTCTCCCCCCTCCATTTACAGTCCACTTTTCCTGTCCCTGCTGCTCCTGTGGTTTGGTTCTGGACCCAGCTCCCAGTGGACGGGATTTGGCCGGCTGGGCAGGCAGACTGGTAACTCCCGTCGTTGTTGTTGCACTGGGCTCTCTCTGTCCCCCCAGCTCCATACCTGAAGCAGCAGGCCTGGACAGGGGTGAAGAACCCCTGAGGCTGCAGAAGGAGCTGAGGTGCCCGGGGGGTGCAGAGGCACATGTGCAGGCTGCAGGGAGCAGAACTAATTGCTGGGCTGGGTGAGGGGCACAGAATGAATTAACCATAATGTGGGGGGATTGGTGGAGAAGCTGGAGGCTCTGTGCCGTCAGGAACCAGAGATCTCCTGCTGTGTGGACAGAACCACTGTAACCTACCCAGGGAAGAGCGGGCAGTGCGGGAATGGCCACCAGCACACGGGAGGGTGGCTTCATAAGTCAAAATACAGACCCGACACGATGAGAGGAAAAAAATCCCACAATTTTGAGGCCAATCTACTGATTTTGGGGGTCTGACTCCTGATCTCTGCGCTCCTGGGGTTGGTGACACTGAGATTCCCACCCAGAGGGCTTGGCCAGCGCCCTCTCTGCTCCCTGCCAGCAGAGGCTGGGCCTGCTCTGAGTTCACATGGGAGGAGAAGGGAGCCACCAGAGCCTAACGGGCCTGGCCTCATAGTCACGGGTTCTGGGCACTGAAATCACTGGGGGCTGGGAACGCCCAGCACATCTGATAGCCAGCAGGGGATCCCACTTGAGAGAAAACTTTTTTTGATGGCTTAAGTTCACTCACAAGGGCCCCCCACAGCCTAGGCCTCCTCCCGGTGGGTCCAGATTCTGCTCTCACACTGGGGTAAATCTGGAGATACTCTGGAACTGTGGCCAATGGGAGCTGCGGAGGCGGTGCCTGCAGGTGGAGGCAGTGCGCGGAGACTCCTGACCCACCCCCCATGAGCCACAAGGACCTGCCAGCTACTTCCGGGAGCAGTGCAGGGCCAGGGTAGGAAGAGAGCCTGCCTAGGCCTGTTTTGCTGTCGACCGGGACCCACCGAGCTAAGCGCCACCCGGCTGGAGCCCACAACCTTTACCCCCTCCCGCAACCCCAATCCTCTGCCCTAGCCGTGAGCCGCCTCCCAGATCCCACACCCCTTACCACACTCCAACCTGCTACCCCAGCCCTGAGCTCTCTCCCTTACCGAAACTCCCTCCCAGAGCCTGCACCCCACAACCCTCCCCCCACAAACCCACCTGCACCCCAGCCCCCTTCCCCAGGCTCAGCCCAGAGCCCGCACCCCCTCCCACACCCCAAACCCCTGCCCCATACTGTGAAAGTGAGTAAGAGTGGGCGAAAGGGAGGGAGAGGGATGCAGTGGGCAGGGCGGGGCCTTGGAGAAAGGGAGGGAGAAGGGTGTTTTGGTTTGTGTGATTAGACAGTTGGCAGCCCTAGGGAAGAGACGCTCCGCCCCTGGGGGCCCTGCTCACCCACTCCCCGGCCTGGCTCCGGCACGGATCAGTCTCATTCCAGCCTGGCCCTGATGTGGCCCCTAACCCGCTCCCCAAGCCAGACCTGGGCATGCTGGTGCCTGTGGCTCTGACATAACTGGAAACACCCCAGTGGACGGACAGACTGGGCTGGGGGAAGGTGAGAGCCCCAGACCCATTCCCAGCTCCCTGCCCCCTTAGGCAAGACCTCTGCCTGTATAGCCCCAGACGCTGCTCAGCCCCCCAGGTGCCTCCTCCATGTTCCCAGCTGCAGGACCCACCTTTGCACACCGTCGTGTTCCCATTGGAGGGGATGTAGCCAGCCAGGCACTCACACCGGTAGCTCCCATTGGTGTTGATGCACATGGTCTTGGGCCCACAGATATCTGTGGTCTTGTTGCACTCGTCGATGTCTGAGAGGGGAAAGCGGGGGGGAGGGTGTCACACACAGCATGGCTGGGAGCACATTGGGGTGAATGACATGGAGCCCCCAATTTTAGGGGGCTTAGGGGGCTTAGTCTGTCTGTCAGTCTGTCTGCTCCATCTAACTCCTCCCCCATTCAATTCTGCTTTCTTCCCTGCTAATTGGTGGCGATCCTTCCTGAGGAAGTAGGGGCAGGGCCCCTGAAGAAAGCTAAACTCTCCCCGATATTTATCCATAACGCTTCTGCTTCTCACAGAAATCCTTGTGGCTAAAATCCCCTTCACCTGGACATCAGCAAACAAGTCAATCAGTGGGGAGAGTCCAGAGCGCTCACGGATCCTTCCCTTGGGCCGTGCTCCAGCAGCTCTTTCTCAGACTCCTCTTCTCTCTCTTTCCCGTGGCAGCGTTTTGCTATTTCCCGCTACGCCCCTTCCCCTCGGTCGTTATTTGCATAAAAGCAGCACCCAGAGCACTGCACCCACACGGCCATAAAGAGCCTCTAGACTAAATAGACAAGAGGTGGGAGAGAAAACTGAGGCAGGGAATTGCCCAAGGACACTCAGCAAGAACAGAGCTGGGACTAGAACCCAGTTCTCATAGCGTATCCACTAGACCTGTCCCTTTCAGCTTATTTCCTCCAGAGAAGGCCAAGAATGTATCTCCCCTGCCTCACCATGCAGATTTTACCCTCTGCTCCCCCTCACTGAGAGGAGCTTTGTGTCTCCTGGCTCACGGCCGGGAGTGCATCAGGGCTGGAAAAAATCCCTTGTTCCTTTGGCAGAAAACTTAACTTTTGCTCCATTGTTAAACCTCTTGGAAGGCAACGAGCCTACGCCATGCCTGTGAGGGGACCTGTATGTGCCGACCTCTTGATGATGATGCTGTGCCTCAGAACAAGGAGAGAGCAAGTTTGTCCTGCTCTAGTGGCTGGTTCCCATAAGTAGATAACAGCCTGCTACAATGACTGGCTAATGGAGTTACTCCCTTAGCTCCAGCAGCTGAGATGTGTCCTTTCAGTAGACAGATCCTGGGTTTGATTCCTGCTGATGACCCAAGCTGGTTCCTTTGGGATGTCAGCTCCTTCCCCAGCCTTAGCAGCTGCTGAGGGTTCGGTTAATGGGTTCCAGAAACCTGTGAGCCTTTTGTCCAACAGAGTCCTCGGCTCCTTCTCAGCCCAGTTTGCTTTGCAAAGATCTGACCTTCCCCCACTTCAGTGCTGTGCTACGAAAGAGCATCTTGGGCTCTGATTGCAGGTTTGGGGGGATGTTGCAGCTTCTAACAACCTCCCCTACTCTCGTGCCTCGGTGGAATTACGCAGCATGACAAGAGACATGGCGACCTTCAACCCCGGGGCTCGGTTTCCAATTTGTAAGACAGGCTGGGAGTCAGAACAGACACTTTGCCCGGGTGGGGCGCAGAGAAAGAGCGAGACCTCAGGGCAACCTGGTTAGTTTCCCCATCCAGGCATGCGGGTTAGTGTCAGAGATCCTAGGTCAGTTCAGTGATGATGCATTAACAGCATTGCCAATGCCAAGCAGTCAATAAAAGCCCCAAACCATGAGTCAGGCTGCAAAAAAGTCACGAGATCGGTTTAAAAACTGCAAGATTTTTTTAAAATCCATTTTGGCTTCGTTTTGGATGACTCTGGTTTGGGAGCTCTTGGTCACCCCAGCGTAACATTTTGCAGTTTTTCCTCCGCCATGTGGACCTGGGCCTAATTTTGATTTTAGCCAAAAGCAGAATCACGTGACTCCAGGAGGTGGGGCTTTAAGGCAAGGCCACGCGTTAGCAACACTGCAGAAAAGCCAGAAGCAGCATGCCTGTGCCACAATTGTTTCCAGCTCCTGTTGTACCTGTGCAGATCTTACACGTATCCTTTTGACTCTTTCCAAATCCCCAACTGCATTTACACATGTAGCTCCCTGGCATGTTGATGCAGTTCCCGTGGGGCTCAAAGATTGTGGCGTTTCGCTGGCACTCGTCAATGTTTGCAAGGAGAGAGAAAGCGCTAGGTCAGGCTGATCTAGGAGCTGCATCTTGGGCACTGGGGTGACGGGGCTGGTTACAGCCAGGAGTTCGGTTACTCGGTCAGCAAACAGGAGCAAGTGGCTATTGTCCGGAATGAGCCGCTCCAGCTGGGAAGGGAAAAGCAGCCCTGCCAGGACACGCGCCTGCTGCTTCCTAAAGTTATCAAGCAGATCAGGTGATGCCCAGTGCTGCAATACCAGTGCAGACGGCAATGGCTGAATGAGCCATGAGTTGCCAAGCACTGCAGCTATTCCCTGCTACCCAGGACCCATGGAGGAGGATCGGGGGTGGGGCTGGAGCACACTGTGCTGTGGCTATTCTCTCCTCCCCAGGGCCTGTAGGGGGCAGAGCTCACGGTGCTATTTCCATGGCCCAGACACGAGGCCCTTTCCCAGGTTCAGGGGGACACTAGCAGCCCAGATGCTGCGTGCTGGGGCCAGCGAGGGTCCCCTCCCCTCTCCCCAGCACATCTCTGCAGCACAAGGAGTTTGCTCCGTGGGTCTGTTTATTCCCCATCCAAGTGCCGGGCACAGGGGTGAGCCTGTCCCCGTGCTCTGTGGGAGCAGCACCAGGCCTGGAAGGAACATTTCTCTGTGGAAGGGGGGAACTCAGCTGGTGGGGGCCAGGGGAGAGCTCACCCTGGCAGCTGTTCTCACTCGCGTGGGTGAACTTGGATTTCCCAGTGCTGGGCTCGTAGCCATTGGTGCAGCTGCAACAGTAATTCCCAGAAATATTGGTGCAGTTTGCGTGGGGTCCACAGTCTGGCGGGCTCGGGACCAGACACTCGTCAATATGTGCAAGACAAGAGGGGATCTTCTGTACAGTCCTGCTAGGGAGATGTTCCTGTATCACCCACCTGCACTGAGCTGGGTGACGGGACCCAAGCGACCAGGCCCCTGGGATCTTAACAATCACAGGCCTGACTCTCAGCGCTAGGCTGCTCTGGCAGCAGAACGGCCCCTTGAGAATCTTTTACCCACAAAAGGGGCCACCCATCTGCTGTGGGGCTGCTGCAGGGGGTCTGCGGGAGCAGGTGAGGATCACGTCTCATCACAGCCTCGGGCCACTGCCAAAGACAAAAAAAGTCCCAGTGCAGCACCACACCTGGAAGGAGCAGTTGTGTGTGGGGGGGGGAGAGGGTCTCAGCAGGTGGGAGCCAGGGGAAAGCTCACCCTGGCAGCTGTTCTCACTCGCGTGCATGAACTTCACTTTCCCAGAGCTGGGCTCATAGCCATCGATGCAGGTGCAGGAGTAACTCCCAGGCACGTTGGTGCAGTTTGCGTGGGGTCCACACTCTGCCGGGCTCGGGACCTGACACTCGTTAATATCACAGGCCTGGTTCTCAGCTGCACTCAAGCAGCACTAGGCTGCTCTGGCAGCAGAACGGCCCCTTGAGAATCCTTTACCCTACAAAAGGGGCCACCCCAGCTACTGTGGGGCTGCTGTAGGGGGTCAGTGGGAACAGGTGAGGATCATGTCTCATCACAGCCTCGCTGACGCCCTCAGGCCACTACCAAAGCCAGAAAAAGTCCCGGTGCAGCACCAGACCTGGAACGAGCATTTGTGTGTGCGAGGGGAGGTCTCAGCAGGTGGTGCCAGGGGAGAGCTCACCCTGGCAGCTGTTCTCACTCGCGTGTGTGAACTTGTCTTTCCCAGAGCTGGGCTCATAGCCATCGATGCAGGTGCAGGAGTAATTCCCAGGCACGTTGGTGCAGTTTGCGTGGGGTCCACAGTCTGCCGGGCTCGGGCCCTGACACTCGTTAATATCTGCAAGACAAGAGGGGATGTTCTGTACAGTGCTGCTAGGGAGACGTTCCTGTATCACCCACCTGCACTGAGCTGGGTGATGGGACCCAGGTGACCGGGCCCCCAGCAGCTTAACAATCACAGGCCTGGTTCTCAGCTACACTCAGGAAGCTGCTCTGGCAGGGGAACGGCCACTGGAGAATCCCCCACCCTGCAAAAGGGGCCACCCCAGCTGGTGTGGAGCTGCTGTCGGGGGTCTGCGGAAGCAGGTGAGGATCATGTCTCATCACAGCATCGCTGACAACCTCAGTCCACTGTGAAAGCCAGAAAAAGTCCCGGTGCAGCACCAGACCTGGAACGAGCATTTGTGTGTGCGAGGGGGGGTCTCAGCAGGTGGGGCCAGGGGAGAGCTCACCCTGGCAGCTGTTCTCACTCGCGTGCATGAACTTCGCTTTCCCAGAGCTGGGCTCATAGCCATCGATGCAGGTGCAGTAGTAACTCCCAGGCACGTTGGTGCAGTTTGTGTGGGGTCCGCAGTCTGCCGGGCTCGGGCCCTGACACTCGTTAATATCTGCAAGACAAAAGGGGATGTTTTGTACAGTCCTGCTAGGGAGATGTTCCTGTATCACCCACCTGCACTGAGCTGGGTGATGAGACCCAGGCGACCGGGCCCCCAGCAGCTTAACAATCACAGGCCTGGTTCTCAGCTACACTCAGGCGGCACTAGGCTGCTCTGGCAGGGAACGGCGACTGGAGAATCCCCCACCCTGCAAAAGGGGCCACCCCAGCTGCTGTGGAGATGCTGTAGGGGTCCTGCACCCACCCTGCTCCTAGCCACTGAGGTAGGGGCCGAGGCAGGTGCCCAGCACTGCAGCTATTCCCTGCCCCCCAGGACCCAGGGCGGAGGATCGGGGGCGTGGCTGGGGCACACTGTGCTGTGGCTATTCTCTCCTCCCCAGGGCCCATAGGGGGCAGAGCGCACGGTGCTATTTCCATGGCCCAGTCACGAGGCCCCTTCCCAGCTCAGGGGGACACTAGCAGCTCAGATGCTGCGTGCTGGGGCCAGCGAGGGTCCCCTCCCCTCTCCCCAGCACATCACTGGAGCACAAGGAGTTTGCTGTGTGGGTCTGTTTATCCACCATCCAAGCGCCGGGCACAGGGGTGAGCCTGTCCCCGTGCTCTGCGGGAGCAGCACCAGGCCTGTAAGAATCATTTGTCTGTGGAAGGGGGGATCTCAGCAGGTGGGGGACCAGAGGAGAGCTCACCCTGGCAGCTGTTCTCACTCGCGTGGGTGAACTTGGCTTTCCCAGTGCTGGGCTCGTAGCCATTGGTGCAGCTGCAGGAGTAATTCCCAGACATATTAGTGCAGTTTGCTTGGGGTCCGCAGTCTGGCGGGCTCGGGCCCAGACACTCGTCAATATCTGCAAGACAAGAGGGGATGTTCTGTACAGTCCTGCTAGGGAGATGTTCCTGTATCACCCACCTTCACTGAGCTGGGTGACGGGACCCAAGCGACCAGGCCCCTGGGAGCTTAACAATCACAGGCCTGACTCTCAGCTGCACTCAAGCAGCACTAGGCTGCTCTGGCAGCAGAACGGCCCCTTGAGAATCCTTTACCCACAAAAGGGGCCACCCCAGCTGCTGTGGGGCTGCTGTAGGGGGTCAGTGGGAGCAGGTGAGGATCATGTCTCATCACAGCCTCGCTGACGCCCTCAGGCCACTACCAAAGCAGAAAAAGTCCCGGTGCAGCACCAGACCTGGAACGAGTATTTGTGTGTGCGAGGGGGGGTCTCAGCAGGTGGGGCCAGGGGAGAGCTCACCCTGGCAGCTGTTCTCACTCGCGTGTGTGAACTTGGCTTTCCCAGAGCTGGGCTCATAGCCATCGATGCAGGTGCAGGAGTAATTCCCAGGCACGTTGGTGCAGTTTGCGTGGGGTCCACAGTCTGCCGGGCTCGGGCCCTGACACTCGTTAATATCTGCAAGACAAGAGGGGATGTTCTGTACATTGCTGCTAGGGAGAAGTTCCTGTATCACCCACCTGCACTGAGCTGGGTGATGGGACCCAGGCGACCGGGCCCCCAGCAGCTTAACAATCACAGGCCTGACTCTCACCTACACTCAGGCGGCTGCTCTGGCAGGGGAACGGCCACTGGAGAATCCCCCACCCTGCAAAAGGGGCCACCCCGACTGGTGTGGAGCTGCTGTCGGGGCCCTGCCCCCACCCTGCTCCTAGCCCCTGATGTAGGGCCAAGGCCGGGGCCCAGCACTGCAGCTATTCCCTGCCCCCCAGGACCCATGGGGGAGGATCGGGGGTGGGGCTGGGGCACACTGTGCTGTGGCTATTCTCTCCTCCCCAGGGCGCATAGGGGGCAGAGCGCACGGTGCTATTTCCATGGCCCAGACACGAGGCCCCTTCCCAGCTCAGGGGGGCACTAGCATCCCAGATGCTGGGGCCAGCGAGGGTCCCCTCCCCTCTTCCCAGCGCATCTCTGCAGCACAAGGAGTTTGCTCTGTGGATCTGTTAATTCTCTGTCCAAGCGTCGGGCACAGGGGTGAGCACGGCCCCATGTTCTGCGGGAGCAGCACCAGGCCTGGAAGGAACATTTGTCTGTGGAAGGGGGGATCTCAGCTGGTGGGGGCCAGGGGAGAGCTCACCCTGGCAGCTGTTCTCACTCGCGTGGGTGAACTTGGCTTTCCCAGCGCTGGGCTCGTAGCCATTGGTGCAGCTGCAGGAGTAATTCCCAGAAATATTGGTGCAGTTTGCGTGGGGTCCGCAGTCTGGCGGGCTCGGGCCCAGACACTCGTCAATATCTGCAAGACAAGAGGGGATCTTCTGTACAGTCCTGCTAGGGAGATGTTCCTGTATCACCCACCTTCACTGAGCTGGGTGACGGGACCCAGGCGACCAGGCCCCTGGGAGCTTAACAATCACAGGCCTGACTCTCAGCTGCACTCAATTAGCACTAGGCTGCTCTGGCAGAAGAACGGCCCCTTGAGAATCCTTTACCCTACAAAAGGGGCCACCCCAGCTGCTGTGGGGCTGCTGTAGGGGGTCAGTGGGAGCAGGTGAGGATCATGTCTCATCACAGCCTCGCAGACACCCTCAGGCCACTACCAAAGCCAGAAAAAGTCCCGGTGCAGCACCAGACCTGGATCGAGCATTTTTGTATGCGAGGCGGGGGGCGGGTCTCAGCAGGTGGGTCCAGGGGAGAGCTCACCCTGGCAGCTGTTCTCACTCGCATGCATGAACTTCACTTTCCCAGAGCTGGGCTCATAGCCATCAATGCAGGTGCAGGAGTAATTCCCAGGCACGTTGGTGCAGTTTCCGTGGGGTCCACAGTCTGCTGGGCTCGGGCCCTGACACTCGTCAATATCTGCAACACAAGAGGGGACGCTCTGTACAGTCCTGCTAGGGAGACGTTCCTGCATCGTCCACCTGTACTGAGCTGTGTGACGGGAACCAAGCGACCGGGTACCTGGGATCTTAACAATCACAGGCCTGGTTCTCAGCTACACTCAGCCGGCACTAGGCTGCTCTGGCAGCGGAACGGCCACTTGAGAATCCCCCACCCTGCAAAAGGTGCCACCCCAACTGGTGTGGAGCTGCTGTCGTGGTCCTGCACCCACCCTGCTCCTAGCCCCTGATGTAGAGGCTGAGGTCAGGGTGCCCAACACTGCAGCTATTCCCTGCCCCCCAGGACCCATGGGGAGGATCGGGGGTGTGGCTGGGGCACACTGTGCTGTGGCTATTCTCTCCTCACCAGGGCCCATAGGGGGCAGAGCGCACGGTGCTATTTCCATGGTTCATACACGAGGCCCCTTCCCAGCTCAGGGGGACACTAGCAGGCCAGATGCTGCGTGCTGGGGCCAGCGAGGGTCCCCTCCCCTCTCCCCAGCGCATCTCTGCAGCACAAGGAGTTTGCTGTGTGCGTCTGTTTATCCCACATCCAAGCGCCAGGCACAGGGGTGAGCCTGTCCCCGTGCTCTGCGGGAGCAGCACCAGGCCTGGAAGAATCATTTGTCTGTGGAAGGGGGGATCTCAGCTGGTGGGGGACCAGAGGAGAGCTCACCCTCGCAGCTGTTCTGACTCGTGTGGGTGAACTTGGTTTTCCCAGTGCTGGGCTCGTAGCCATTGGTGCAGCTGCAGGAGTAATTCCCAGGCATATTTGTGCAGTTTGCGTGGGGTCCGCAGTCTGCCGGGCTCGGGCCCAGACACTCGTCAATATCTGCAAGACAAGAGGGGTTCTTCTGTACAGTCCTGCTAGGGAGATGTTCCTGTATCACCCACTTGCACTGAGCTGGGTGACGGGACCCAAGCGACAGGCCCCTGGGATCTTAACAATCACAGGCCTGAGTCTCAGTGCTAGGCTGCTCTGGCAGCAGAACGGCCCCTTGAGAATCCTTTACCCACAAAAGGGGCCACCCCAGCTGCTGTGGGGCTGCTGTCGGGGGTCTGCGGAAGCAGGTGAGGATCATGTCTCATCACAGCCTCGCTGACAACCTCAGTCCACTGTGAAAGCCAGAAAAAGTCCCGGTGCAGCACCAGACCTGGAACGAGCATTTGTGTGTGCGAGGGGGGATCTCAGCAGGTGGGGCCAGGGGAGAGCTCACCCTGGCAGCTGTTCTCACTCGCGTGCATGAAATTCGCTTTCCCAGAACTGGGCTCATAGCCATCGATGCAGGTGCAGTAATAACTCTCAGGCACGTTGGTGCAGTTTGCGTGGGGTCCGCAGTCTGCCGGGCTCGGGCCCTGACACTCGTTAATATCTGCAAGACAAGAGGGGATGTTTTGTACAGTCCTGCTAGGGAGATGTTCCTGTATCACCCACCTGCACTGAGCTGGGTGATGGGACCCAGGCGACCGGGCCCCCAGCAGCTTAACAATCACAGGCCTGGTTCTCAGCTACACTCAGGCGGCACTAGGCTGCTCTGGCAGGGGAACGGCGACTGGAGAATCCCCCACCCTGCAAAAGGGGCCACCCCAGCTGCTGTGGAGATGCTGTAGGGGTCCTGCACCCACCCTGCTCCTAGCCCCTGATGTAGGGGCCGAGGCCAGGGCCCAGCACTGCAGCTATTCCCTGCCCCCCAGGACCCAGGGCGGAGGATCGGGGGCGTGGCTGGGGCACACTGTGCTGTGGCTATTCTCTCCTCCCCAGGGCCCATAGGGGGCAGAGTGCACGGTGCTATTTCCATGGCCCAGACACGAGGCCCCTTCCCAGGTTCAGCAGGGCACTAGCAGCCTAGATGCTGGGGCCAGCGAGGGTCCCCTCCCCTCTTCCCAGCGCATCTCTGCAGCACAAGGAGTTTGCTCTGTGGATCTGTTAATTCTCTGTCCAAGCGCTGGGCACAGGGGTGAGCCCGGCCCCATGCTCTGCGGGAGCAGGCGAGGGTCACCTCTAACCACAGCCTCGCTGACAACCTCAGTCCACTGCCAAAGCCGGCAGCAGCTCCTGTGCAGCACCAGGCCTGGAAGGAGCATTTGTGTGTGCGAGGGGGGGTCTCAGCAGGTGAGGACAGGGGAGAGCTCACCCCGGCAGCTGTTCTCACTCGCGAGTGTGAACTTGGCTTTCCCAGAGCTGGGCTCATAGCCATCGATGCAGGTGCAATAGTAACTCCCGGGCACGTTGGTGCAGTTTGCCTGGGGTCCGCAGTCTGCCGGTCTCGGGCCCTGACACTCGTCAATATCTGCAACACAAGAGGGGACGCTCTGTACAGTCCTGCCAGGGAGACGTTCCTGCATCGTCCACCTGTACTGAGCTGGGTGACGGGACCCAAGCGACCAGGCCCCTGGGATCTTAACAATCACAGGCCTGGTTCTCAGCTACACTCAGGCGGCACTAGGCTGCTCTGGCAGGGATCGGCCACTTGAGAATCCCCCACCCTGCAAAAGGGGTCACCCCAGCTGGTGTGGAGCTGCTGTAGGGGTCCTGCCCCCACCCTGCTCCTAGCCCCTGATGTAGAGGCTGAGGTCAGGGTGCCCAACACTGCAGCTATTCCCTGCCCCCCAGAACCCATGGGGAGGATCGGGGGTGGGGCTGGAGCACACTGTGCTGTGGCTATTCTCTCCTCACCAGGGCCCAGAGGGGGCAGAGCGCACGGTGCTATTTCCATGGTTCATACACGAGGTCCCTTCCCAGCTCAGGGGGACACGAGCAGCCCAGATGCTGCGTGCTGGGGCCAGCGAGGGTCCCCTCCCCTCTCCCCAGCGCATCTCTGCAGCACAAGGAGTTTGCTGTGTGGGTCTGTTTATCCCACATCCAAACGCCGGCCTCAGGGGTGAGCCTGTCCCCGTGCTCTGCGGGAGCAGCACCAGGCCTGGAAGGAACATTTGTCTGTGGAAGGGGGGATCTCAGCTGGTGGGGGCCAGGGGAGAGCTCACCCTGGCAGCTGTTCTCACTCGCGTGCGTGAAATTGGCTTTCCCAGAGCTGGGCTCGTAGCCAGTGATGCAGGTGCAGTAGTAACTCCCAGGCACGTTGGTGCAGTTTGCGTGGGGTCCGCAGTCTGGCGGGCTCGGGCCTAGACACTCGTCAATATCTGCAAGACAAGAGGGGATCTTCTGTACAGTCCTGCTAGGCAGATGTTCCTGTATCACCCACCTGCACTGAGCTGGGTGACGGGACCCAAGCGACCAGGCCCCTGGGATCTTAACAATCACAGGCCTGACTCTCAGTGCTAGGCTGCTCTGGCAGCAGAACGGCCCCTTGAGAATCCTCTACCCACAAAAGGGGCCACCCCAGCTGCTGTGGGGCTGCTGTAGGGGGTCTGCGGAAGCAGGTGAGGATTATGTCTCATCACAGCCTCGCTGACAACCTCAGTCCACTGTGAAAGCCAGAAAAAGTCCCGGTGCAGCACCAGACCTGGAACGAGCATTTGTGTGTGCGAGGGGGGGTCTCAGCAGGTGGGGCCAGGGGAGAGCTCACCCTGGCAGCTGTTCTCACTCGCGTGCATGAACTTCGCTTTCCCAGAGCTGGGCTCATAGCCATCGATGCAGGTGCAGTAGTAACTCCCAGGCACGTTGGTGCAGTTTGCGTGGGGTCCGCAGTCTGCCGGGCTCGGGCCCTGACACTCGTTAAGATCTGCAAGACAAAAGAGGATGTTTTGTACAGTCCTGCTAGGGAGATGTTCCTGTATCACCCACCTGCACTGAGCTGGGTGATGGGACCCAGGCGACCGGGCCCCCAGCAGCTTAACAATCACAGGCCTGGTTCTCAGCTACACTCAGGCGGCACTAGGCTGCTCTGGCAGGGAACGGCCACTGGGGAATCCCCCACCCTGCAAAAGGGGACACCCCACCTGCTGTTGAGCTGCTGTCGGGGTCCTGCACCCACCCTGCTCCTAGCCCCTGATGTAGGGGCCGAGGCTGGTGCCCAGCACTGCAGCTATTCCCTGCCCCCCAGGACCCATGGGGAGGATCGGGGGTGGGGCTGGAGCACACTGTGCTGTGGCTATTCTCTCCTCCCCAGGGCCCATAGGGGGCAGAGCGCACGGTGCTATTTCCATGGCCCAGACACGAGGCCCCTTCCCAGGTTCAGCAGGGCACTAGCAGCCTAGATGCTGGGGCCAGCGAGGGACCCCTCCCCTCTTCCCAGCGCATCTCTGCAGCACAAGGAGTTTGCTCTGTGGATCTGTTAATTCTCTGTCCAAGCGCTGGGCACAGGGGTGAGCCCGGCCCCATGCTCTGCGGGAGCAGGAGAGGGTCACCTCTAACCACAGCCTCGCTGACAACCTCAGTCCACTGCCAAAGCCGGCAGCAGCTCCTGTGCAGCACCAGGCCTGGAAGGAGCATTTGTGTGTGCGAGGGGGGGTCTCAGCAGGTGAGGCCAGGGGAGAGCTCACCCTGGCAGCTGTTCTCACTCGCGAGTGTGAACTTGGCTTTCCCGGAGCTGGGCTCATAGCCATCGATGCAGGTGCAATAGTAACTCCCGGGCACGTTGGTGCAGTTTGCCTGGGGTCCGCAGTCTGCCGGTCTCGGGCCCTGACACTCGTCAATATCTGCAACACAAGAGTTGACGCTCTGTACAGTCCTGCCAGGGAGACGTTCCTGCATCGTCCACCTGTACTGAGCTGTGTGACGGGACCCAAGCGACCAGGCCCCTGGGATCTTAACAATCACAGCCTGGTTCTCAGCTACACTCAGGCGGCACTAGGCTGCTCTGGCAGCGGAACGGCCACTTGAGAATCCCCCACCCTGCAAAAGGGGTCACCCCAGCTGGTGTGGAGCTGCTGTAAGGGTCCTGCACCCACCCTGCTCCTAGCCCCTGATGTAGAGGCTGAGGTCAGGGTGCCCAACACTGCAGCTATTCCCTGCCCCCCAGGACCCATGGGGAGGATCGGGGGTGGGGCTGGAGCACACTGTGCTGTGGCTATTCTCTCCTCACCAGGGCCCAGAGGGGGCAGAGCGCACGGTGCTATTTCCATGGTTCATACACGAGGTCCCTTCCCAGCTCAGGGGGACACGAGCAGCCCAGATGCTGCGTGCTGGGGCCAGCGAGGGTCCCCTCCCCTCTCCCCAGCGCATCTCTGCAGCACAAGGAGTTTGCTGTGTGGGTCTGTTTATCCCACATCCAAACGCCGGCCTCAGGGGTGAGCCTGTCCCCGTGCTCTGCGGGAGCAGCACCAGGCCTGGAAGGAACATTTGTCTGTGGAAGGGGGGATCTCAGCTGGTGGGGGCCAGGGGAGAGCTCACCCTGGCAGCTGTTCTCACTCGCGTGCGTGAAATTGGCTTTCCCAGAGCTGGGCTCGTAGCCAGTGATGCAGGTGCAGTAGTAACTCCCAGGCACGTTGGTGCAGTTTGCGTGGGGTCCGCAGTCTGGCGGGCTCGGGCCTAGACACTCGTCAATATCTGCAAGACAAGAGGGGATCTTCTGTACAGTCCTGCTAGGCAGATGTTCCTGTATCACCCACCTGCACTGAGCTGGGTGACGGGACCCAAGCGACCAGGCCCCTGGGATCTTAACAATCACAGGCCTGACTCTCAGTGCTAGGCTGCTCTGGCAGCAGAACGGCCCCTTGAGAATCCTCTACCCACAAAAGGGGCCACCCCAGCTGCTGTGGGGCTGCTGTAGGGGGTCTGCGGAAGCAGGTGAGGATTATGTCTCATCACAGCCTCGCTGACAACCTCAGTCCACTGTGAAAGCCAGAAAAAGTCCCGGTGCAGCACCAAACCTGGAACGAGCATTTGTGTGTGCGAGGGGGGGTCTCAGCAGGTGGGGCCAGGGGAGAGCTCACCCTGGCAGCTGTTCTCACTCGCGTGCATGAACTTCGCTTTCCCAGAGCTGGGCTCATAGCCATCGATGCAGGTGCAGTAGTAACTCCCAGGCACGTTGGTGCAGTTTGCGTGGGGTCCGCAGTCTGCCGGGCTCGGGCCCTGACACTCGTTAAGATCTGCAAGACAAAAGAGGATGTTTTGTACAGTCCTGCTAGGGAGATGTTCCTGTATCACCCACCTGCACTGAGCTGGGTGATGGGACCCAGGCGACCGGGCCCCCAGCAGCTTAACAATCACAGGCCTGGTTCTCAGCTACACTCAGGCGGCACTAGGCTGCTCTGGCAGGGAACGGCCACTGGGGAATCCCCCACCCTGCAAAAGGGGACACCCCACCTGCTGTTGAGCTGCTGTCGGGGTCCTGCACCCACCCTGCTCCTAGCCCCTGATGTAGGGGCCGAGGCTGGTGCCCAGCACTGCAGCTATTCCCTGCCCCCCAGGACCCATGGGGAGGATCGGGGGTGGGGCTGGAGCACACTGTGCTGTGGCTATTCTCTCCTCCCCAGGGCCCATAGGGGCAGAGCGCACGGTGCTATTTCCATGGCCCAGACACGAGGCCCCTTCCCAGGTTCAGCAGGGCACTAGCAGCCTAGATGCTGGGGCCAGCGAGGGACCCCTCCCCTCTTCCCAGCGCATCTCTGCAGCACAAGGAGTTTGCTCTGTGGATCTGTTAATTCTCTGTCCAAGCGCTGGGCACAGGGGTGAGCCCGGCCCCATGCTCTGCGGGAGCAGGAGAGGGTCACCTCTAACCACAGCCTCGCTGACAACCTCAGTCCACTGCCAAAGCCGGCAGCAGCTCCTGTGCAGCACCAGGCCTGGAAGGAGCATTTGTGTGTGCGAGGGGGGGTCTCAGCAGGTGAGGCCAGGGGAGAGCTCACCCTGGCAGCTGTTCTCACTCGCGAGTGTGAACTTGGCTTTCCCGGAGCTGGGCTCATAGCCATCGATGCAGGTGCAATAGTAACTCCCGGGCACGTTGGTGCAGTTTGCGTGGGGTCCGCAGTCTGCCGGTCTCGGGCCCTGACACTCGTCAATATCTGCAACACAAGAGTTGACGCTCTGTACAGTCCTGCCAGGGAGACGTTCCTGCATCGTCCACCTGTACTGAGCTGTGTGACGGGACCCAAGCGACCAGGCCCCTGGGATCTTAACAATCACAGCCTGGTTCTCAGCTACACTCAGGCGGCACTAGGCTGCTCTGGCAGCGGAACGGCCACTTGAGAATCCCCCACCCTGCAAAAGGGGTCACCCCAGCTGGTGTGGAGCTGCTGTAAGGGTCCTGCACCCACCCTGCTCCTAGCCCCTGATGTAGAGGCTGAGGTCAGGGTGCCCAACACTGCAGCTATTCCCTGCCCCCCAGGACCCATGGGGAGGATCGGGGGTGTGGCTGGGACACACTGTGCTGTGGCTATTCTCTCCTCACCAGGGCCCAGAGGGGGCAGAGCGCACGGTGCTATTTCCATGGTTCATACACGAGGCCCCTTCCCAGCTCAGTGGGACACTAGCAGCCCAGATGCTGCGCGCTGGGGCCAGCGAGGGTACCCTCCCCTATCCCCTGCGCATCACTGGAGCACAAGGAGTTTGCTGTGTGGGTCTGTTTATCCCACATCCAAGCGCCGGGCACAGGGGTGAGCCTGTCCCCGTGCTCTGCGGGAGCAGCACCAGGCCTGGAAGGAACATTTGTCTGTGGAAGGGGGGATCTCAGCTGGTGGGGGACCAGAGGAGAGCTCACCCTGGCAGCTGTTCTCACTCGTGTGGGTGAACTTGGTTTTCCCAGTGCTGGGCTCGTAGCCATTCGTGCAGCTGCAGGAGTAATTCCCAGACATATTTGTGCAGTTTGCGTGGGGTCCGCAGTCTGCCGGGCTCGGGCCTAGACACTCGTCAATATCTGCAAGACAAGAGGGGATCTTCTGTACAGTCCTGCTAGGGAGATGTTCCTGTATCACCCACCTGCACTGAGCTGGGTGACGGGACCCAAGCAACCAGGCCCCTGGGATCTTAACAATCACAGGCCTGACTCTCAGTGCCAGGCTACTCTGGCAGCAGAACGGCCCCTTGAGAATCCTTTACCCACAAAAGGGGCCACCCCAGCTGCTTTGGGGCTGCTGTAGGGGGTCTGCAGAAGCAGGTGAGGATTATGTCTCATCACAGCCTCGCTGACAACCTCAGTCCACTGTGAAAGCCAGAAAAAGTCCCGGTGCAGCACCAGATCTGGAACGAGCATTTGTGTGTGCAAGGCGGGGGGGGGGACTCAGCAGGTGGGGCCAGGGGAGAGCTCACCCTGGCAGCTGTTCTCACTCGCGTGCATGAACTTCGCTTTCCCAGAGCTGGGCTCATAGCCATCGATGCAGGTGCAGTAGTAACTCCCAGGCACGTTGGTGCAGTTTGCGTGGGGTCCGCAGTCTGCAGGGCTCGGACCCTGACACTCGTTAATATCTGCAAGACAAAAGGGGATGTTCTGTACAGTCCTGCTAGGGAGATGTTCCTGTATCACCCACCTGCACTGAGCTGGGTGATGGGACCCAGGCGACCGGGCCCCCAGCAGCTTAACAATCACAGGCCTGGTTCTCAGCTACACTCAGGCGGCACTAGGCTGCTCTGGCAGGGAACGGCGACTGGAGAATTCCCCCACCCTGCAAAAGGGGCCACCCCAGCTGCTGTGGAGATGCTGTAGGGGTCCTGCACCCACCCTGCTCCTAGCCACTGATGTAGGGGCCGAGGCCGTTGCCCAGCACAGCAGCTATTCCCTGCCCCCAGGACCCATGGGGAGGATCGGGGGTGGGGCTGGAGGACACTGTGATGTGGCTATTCCCTCCTCACCAGGGCCCATAGGGGGCAGAGCGCACGGTGCTATTTCCACGGCCCAGACACGAGGCCCCTTCCCAGCTCAGGGGGGCACTAGGAGCCCAGATGCTGCATGTTGGGGACAGTGAGGGTCCCCTCCCCCCTCCCCAGCGTATCTCTGCAGCACAAGGAGTTTGCTCTGTGGGTCTGTTTATCCCCCATCCGAGCGCCGGTGTTAACTCGGCCCCACGCTCTGCGAGAGCAGGTGAGAATTACGTCTCATCACAGCTTCACTGATGACCTTGGGCTACTGTCAAAGTGAGCAGCCACCATGGTGCAGCGACAGGCCTGGAACGAGCATTTTGTGTGCGAGGGGGGGTCTCAGCAGGTGGGGCCAGGGGGAGCTCACCCTGGCAGCTGTTCTCATTCGCGTGGGTGAACTTGGCTTTCCCAGAGCTGGGCTCGTAGCCAACGATGCAGGTGCAGTAGTAACTCCCGGGCACGTTGGCGCAGTTTGTGTGTGGTCCGCAGTCTGCCGGGCTCGGGCCCTGACACTCATCAATATCTGCAACACAAGAGGGGACGCTCTGTACAGTCCCGCCAGGGAGACGTTCCTGCATTGCCCACCTGCACTGAGCTGGGTGACGGGACCCACGCGACCAGGCCCCTGGGAGCTTAACAATCACAGGCCTGACTCTCAGTGCTAGGCTGCTCTGGCAGCAGAACGGCCCCTTGAGAATCCTTTACCCACAAAAGGGGCCACCCCAGCTGCTGTGGGGCTGCTGTAGGGGGTCTGCGGAAGCAGGTGAGGATCATGTCTCATCACAGCCTCGCTGACAACCTCAGTCCACTGTGAAAGCCATAAAAAGTCCCGGTGCAGCACCAGACCTGGAACGAGCATTTGTGTGTGCGAGGGGGGGCGGTCTCAGCAGGTGGGGGCAGGGGAGAGCTCACCCTGGCAGCTGTTCTCACTCGCGTGCGTGAAATTGGCTTTCCCAGAGCTGGGCTCGTAGCCAGCGATGCAGGTGCAGTAGTAACTCCGAGGCACGTTGGTGCAGTTTGCGTGGGGTCCGCAGTCTGCCGGGCTCAGGCCCAGACACTCGTCAATATCTGCAAGACAAGAGGGGATATTCTGTACAGTCCTGCTAGGGAGACGTTCCTGTATCACCCACCTGCACTGAGCTGGGTGATGGGACCCAGGCGACCGGGGCCCCAGCAGCTTAACAATCACAGGCCTGGTTCTCAGCTACACTCAGGCGGCACTAGGCTGCTCCTAGCCCCTGATGTAGAGGCTGAGGTCAGGGTGCCCAGAACTGCAGCTATTCCCTGCCACCCAGGACCAAAAGCGGGAAGATTCGGGGTGTCATCATGGTGTCCTGTACTTCAGCTATTCCCTGCCACCAGCACCTATGGGGAGGATCAAGGGCATGGTTGGAGAACACTGTGCTGCGGCTATTCTCTCCTCACCAGGGCCCATAGGGGGCAGAGCGCACTGTGCTATTTCCATGGTTCATACACGTGTCCCCTTCCCAGCTCATGGGGACACTAGCAGCCCAGATGCTGCGTGCTGGGGCCAGCGACGGTCCCCTCCCCTCTCCCCAGCACATCTCTGCAGCACAAGGAGTTTGCTGGGTGGGTCTGTTTATCCCCCATCCAAGCGGGAGCAGCATCAGGCCTGGAAGGAACATTTGTCTGTGGAAGGGGGGATCTCAGCAGGTGGGGGCTAGAGGAGAGCTCACCCTGGCAGCTGTTCTCACTCGTCTGGGTGAACTTGGTTTTCCCAGTGCTGGGCTCGTAGCCATTGGTGCAGCTGCAGGAGTAATTCCCAGAAATATTGGTGCAGTTTGCGTGGGGTCCGCAGTCTGGCGGGCTCGGGCCCAGACACTCGTCAATATCTGCAAGACAAGAGGGGATGTTCTGTACAGTCCTGCCAGGGAGATGTTCCTGTATCACCCACCTTCACTGAGCTGGGTGACGGGACCCAAGCGACCAGGCCCCTGGGATCTTAACAATCACAGGCCTGACTCTCAGCTGCACTCAATTAGCACTAGGGTGCTCTGGCAGCGGAACGGCCCCTTGGGAATCCTTTACCCACAAAAGGGGCCACCCCAGCTGCTGTGGGGCTGCTGTAGGGGGTCTGCGGGAGCAGGTGAGGATCATGTCTCATCACAGCCTCGCTGACGCCCTCGGACCACTGTGAAAGCCAGAAAAAGTCCCGGTGCAGCACCAGGCTGGAACGAGCATTTGTGTGTGCGGGGGGGGGGGGGGGACTCAGCAGGTGGGGTCAGGGGAGAGCTCACCCTGGCAGCTGTTCTCACTCGCGTGCATGAACTTCGCTTTCCCAGAGCTGGGCTCGTAGCCATCGATGCAGGTGCAGTAGTAACTCCCAGGCACGTTGGTACAGTTTGCGTGGGGTCCACAGTCTGCCGGGCTCGGGCCCTGACACTCGTCAATATCTGCAACACAAGAGGGGATGTTCTGTTAGCAAGTTTGCAGATGACACTAAACTGGGAGGAGTGGTTGATACGCTGGAGGGTAGGGATAGGATACAGAGGGACCTAGACAAATTAGAGGATTGGGCCAAAAGAAATATGATGAGGTTCAACAAGGACAAGTGCAGAGTCCTGCACTTAGGACGGAAGAATCCCATGCACTGCTACAGACTAGGGACCGAATGGCTGGGTAGCAGTTCTGCAGAAAAGGACCTAGGGGTTACGGTGGACGAAAAGCTGAATATGAGTCAACAGTGTGCCCTTGTTGCCAAGAAGGCTAATGGCATTTTGGGTTGTATAAGTAGGGGCATTTCCAGCAGATCAAGGGATGTGATCATCCCCCTCTACTCAGCACTGGTGAGGCCTCATTTGGAGTACTGTGTCCAGTTTTGGGCCCCACACTACAAGAAGGATGTGGATAAATTGGAGGGAGTCCAGCGGAGGGCAACAAAAATGATTAGGGGGCTGGAGCACATGACTTATGAGGAGAGGCTGAGGGAACTGGGATTGTTTAGCCTGCAGAAGAGAAGAATGAGGGGGGATTTGATAGCTGCTTTCAACTACCTGAAAGGGGGTTCCAAAGAGGATGGATCTAGACTGTTCTCAGTGGTAGAAGATGACAGAACAAGGAGTAATGGTCTCAAGTTGCAGAGGGGGAGGTTTAGGTTGGATATTAGGAAAAACTTTTTCACTAGTAGGGTGGTGAAGAACTGGAATGGGTTACCTAGGGAGGTAGTGGAATCTCCTTCCTTAGAGGTTTTTAAGGTCAGGCTTGACAAAGCCCTGGCTGGGATGATTTAGTTGGGTTTGGTCCTGCTTTGAGCAGGGGGTTGGACTAGATGACCTCCTGAGGTCCCTTCCAACCCTGAGATTCTATGATTCTATGATTCTATGTATAGTCCTGCTAGGGAGATGTTCCTTTATCACCCACCTGCACTGAGCTGGGTGATGGGACTCAGGCAACCGGGCCCCCAGCAGCTTAACAATCACAGGCCTGGTTCTCAGCTACACTCAGGCGGCACTAGGCAGCTCTGGCAGGGAACGGCGACTGGAGAATCCCCCACCCTGCAAAAGGGGCCACCCCAGCTGCTGTGGAGATGCTGTAGGGATCCTGCACCCACCCTGCTCCTAGCCCCTGATGTAGGGGCCGAGGCTGGTGCCCAGCACTACAGCTATTCCCTGCCCCCCAGGACCCATGGGGAGGATCGGGGGTGGGGCTGGGGCACACTGTGCTGTGGCTATTCCCTCCTCCCCAGGGCCCATAGGGGGCAGAGCGCACGGTGCTATTTCCATGGCCCAGACACGAGGCCCCTTCCCAGCTCAGGGGGGCACTAGCAGCCCAGATGCTGCGTGCTGGGGCCAGTGGCGAGGGTCCCCTCCCCCCTCCCCAGCGCATCTCTGCAGCACAAGGAGTTTGCTCTGTGGGTCTGTTTATCCCCCATCCGAGCGCCGGTGTTAACTCGGCCCCACGCTCTGCGGGAGCAGGTGAGAATTACGTCTCATCACAGCTTCACTGATGACCTTGGGCTACTGTCAAAGTGAGCAGCCACCATGGTGCAGCGACAGGCCTGGAATGAGCATTTTGTGTGCGGGGGTCAGTCTCAGCAGGTGGAGCCAGGGCAGAGCTCACCCTGGCAGCTGTTCTGACTCGCGTGCGTGAACTTGGCTTTCCCAGAGCTGGGCTCGTAGCCAACGATGCAGGTGCAGTGGTAACTCCCGGGCACGTTGGTGCAGTTTGCGTGGGGTCCGCAGTCTGCCGGGCTCGGGCCCTGACACTCCTCAATATCTGCAACACAAGAGGGGATGCTCTGTACAGTCCTGCCAGGGAGACGTTCCTGCATCGCCTAACTCTACTGAGCTGGGTCACGGGACCCAAGGGACCAGGCCCCTGGGAGCTTAACAATCACAGGCCTGACTCTCAGCTGCACTCAAACAGCAGTAGGCTGCTCTGGGAGCGCAATGGCCCCTTAAGAATCCTTTACCCCACAAAAGGGGCCACCCCAGCTGATGTGGGGTGCTGTAGGGGGTCTGCGGGAGCAGGTGTGGGTCATTTGTCATCACAGCCTCGCTGACAACCTCAGGCCACTGCCAAAGCCGGCAGCAGCTCCTGTGCAGCACCAGACCTGGAAGGAGCATTTTGTGTGTCGTGGCGGGGGGGTGTTACAGCAGGTGGGAGCCAGGGGAGACCTCACCCTGGCAGCTGTTCTCACTCGTGTGTGTGAACTTGGCTTTCCCAGAGCTGGGCTTGTAGCCATCAATGCAGGTGCAGTAGTAACTCCCGGGCACGTTGGTGCAGTGTGCGTGGGGTCCACAGTCTGCCGGGCTCGGGCCCTGACACTCGTCAATATCTGCAGCACAAGAGAGGATGTTCTGTACAGTCCTGTCAGTGAGATGTTCCCCTTATCACACGCCCCAGCCCTGGCACTGAGCTGGGTGACAGGACCCAGGCGACCGGGCCCCCCAGCAGCTTAAGAATCACAGGCCTGGTTCTCAGCTACACTCAGGCGGCACTAAGCTGCTCTGGCAGGGAACGGCCACTGGTGAATCCCCCACCCTGCAAAAGGGGCCACCCCAGCTGGTGGGGAGCTGCTGTCAGGGTCCTGCACCCACCCTGCTCCTAGCCACTGATCTAGGGGCCGAGGCCGGTGCCCAGCACTGCAGCTATTCCCTGCCCCCCAAGACCCATGGGGAGGATCGGGGGTGGGGCTGGGGCACACTGTGCTGTGGCTATTCTCTCCTCACCAGGGCCCATAGGGGGCAGAGCGCACGGTGCTATTTCCATGGCCCAGACACGAGGCCCCTTCCCAGATCGGGGGACACGAGCAGCCCAGATGCTGCGTGCTGGGGCCAGCGAGAGTCCCCTCTCCCCTCCCCAGCAAATCACTGCAGCACAAGGAGTTTGCTCCGTGGGTCTGTTAATTCCCTGTTCAAGCTCCAGGCCCATGGGTGAGCCTGGCCCCATGCTCTGCGGGAGCAGGTGAGGGTCACATCTCATCACAGCCTCGCTGACAACTCAGGCCACTGCCAACGCCGGCAGCAACTCCTGTGCAGCACCAGGCCTGGAATGAGCATTTGTGTGTGCGAGGGGGGTCTCAGCAGGTGGGGCCAGGGGAGAGCTCACCCCGGCAGCTGTTCTCCCTCGCGTGCATGAACTTGTCTTTCCCATAGCCATCGATGCATTTGCAGAAGTAATTCCCAGGCACATTGATGCAGTTTGCGTGTCCCTGGCACTCAAAAACTGCAACATAAGAGGGGATGTTCTGCACAGTCCTGCCAGGGAGACGTTCCTGTACCACCCACCTGTACTGAGCTGGGTGATGGGACCCAGGCGATCGGGCCCCTGGGAGCTTAGCAGTCACAGGCCTGATTCTCAGCTACACTCAGGCTACACTTGGCTGCTCTGGCAGCAGAACAGCCAGTCGAGAATATGGTGCATTGAAAACTGTGTTAGCATCACAAGCTCTCACTTTACGTCTGCAAGGGGCTTTCCTGGACCTGCTTGCGGGCTAGGGGGCTCGTGTGACCAGGGCCGGCTCTAGGTTTTTTGCCGCCCCAAGCAAAAAAAATTTTGGCTGCCCCCCGTCCCAGCCCTGGGCTCCCCCCCGCACTCCTCTGCTGCCTCAGCCTGGGCTCTTCCCCCCACCCACACCCCCTGCCACCCCAGCGTTGTGCTTCCCCCTTCCCCCTACCAGTGCCCTCCCCCACCCGCCTGCCGCCCCAGTCCTGGGCTCTCCCCCCGACACCTGCACCCTCCTTCTGCTGCAGCCCTGGGTCACTGGTAACTCGCTCCCAGGGCGGGTCATTCAGCAGGAATTTTGGATGTGCACAGAACACAGACAGGATTGGTTCCCATATGGTTACAGAACTGCAGTACAGTGGAACAATTTTCAGCTTGTGGGATTGGAGGATATCTGGATGCATATTATAAGACTGTCCTATATCAATGAGGAAAAGTTGAGGTGCCTTTATTATTCTTTTGTTCCACTCTTTCTTTCTCTGGGGAATTTGCCAATCCAATATCACTGTCTTCCTTTTAAACAAACAAACAAACAAAAAGGCAATGGCTGTTGAAAATAGCAATTCCAGTCCTAATAACCACTGGGAAGCATTTCTTGCTCAATTTTATCCTACTCTTTCTACAGTAAGTTACAGTGGATCAGTATATTTGATTTGGGAGAAATGAAGTAAGAGCAGGGGTCCCAGGAGGGGGCAATCAGGGGACAAGGAGCAGCGGTGCTTAGATAGGGCTTGGGGATCTGGGGGGGAGTTAGGTGCAGGGGTCCAAGGAGGGGGTGATCAGGGAGCGGGGGGAGTTGGATGGGTTGGGGTTTCTGTGGGGGGCAGTCGGAGGAGGTGGATGGTGGCAGGGTGGGGCTACCCTCCCTCCCCGTGGAGTGTCCTGTTTTTTGAATGTTAAAGTATGGTCTCCCTACCACTCACAGCACGCTGCCGCATGAAGTCCCCCTTCTTTCTTTCCAGTTGGTAGTGACCAAGGGAATGCTGGGAAATGTAGTTCTTTCCCTGCTCCAGGGCTGGCTCTATCGGCAGGGAGCTAACCAAGGAACTACAGCTCCCAGAGCCCCTGTTGGTTCTGCCGCCCCTGCAAATGGGCTGCCCCAAGCAGGTGCTTGCTTTGCTGGTGCCTAGAGCCGCCCCTGCCTGTGACAAGCTTAAGCCCTGAAGTGGGAGCTTTTCCCTCCCTCCCAGAGTTATTGTCCATTAACTAGCACAGCTCCAGGCATTGTCATTCCCCTTAGAAACAGCCAGTCCCTCTTTAAAACTCGACACATTCACAGCTCCCTTGCCGCAGTGGCAGTGAGTTCCAGAGGCTACTGCTGCCTCAGGTGGAGGAGTATTTCCTTGTATCTGCTTTGAATTTGCCCCTTTTCAATTCAATTCAATCCACACACTGCCCCTTTGCTCATTGGTCTTTCTAAAGCTCATGATTTTCTAAGCTGATCTGATTTTTTTTAATGCCTGGGATTGTCATCACGAGCTCAACCATGCACTTAAGACCCACTGGAGCTGAGTTAAGTGCATAGCTGTGCAAGACTGGAGCTAAGCATGTGCTTTGCTGACTCAGGGGGCTCAGGGAACACAGACAGCGACCAGCACAAAGTGATTTAGCACCTGGCAGCTTCCAGCATCCCCCGGCGGAGACTCCAGCATGTGAGTATCCCCTGCCAGGGGACTGGTATTGGTGCATGCGCCAGCTTCACCAGCGCAAAGGGGTCTCCAAATCCACTGCACTGCAAGTCCAGAGAGACCTCTCGGTCTGTGCCCTGGGCCCATAGAGGGCAGAGCGCACTGTGCTAGTTCCATGGTTCATACACGAGGCCCCTTCCCAGCTCAGGGGGACACGAGCAGCCCAGATGCTGCGTTTTGGGGCCAGCGACGGGGCCCTCCCCTCTCCCCTGCACATCTCTGCAGCACAAGGAGTTTGCTCCATGGATCTGTTTCTAACCCTGAGGGCTTATTCCTCATCCAAGCACCGGGCACAGGGGTGAGCCTGGCCCCATGTGCTGCAGGAGCAGGCAAGGGTCACATATCATCACAGCTGACGGCCTTGGGCCCCTGCCAAAGATGGCAGCAGCCCCGGTGCTGCGCCAGGCCTGGAAGGAGCATTTGTGTGTGGGGGGGGGGGGGTCTCAGCAGGTGGGGTCAGGGGAGAGCTCACCCCGGCAGCTGTTCTCCCTCATGTCCCTGAATTTGGCTTTCCCAGAGCTGGGCTCGTAGCCATCACTGCAGGTGCAGTAGTAACTCCCAGGCACGTTTATGCAGTGTGCGTTGGGTCCACAGTCTGGCGGGCTCGGCCCCAGACACTCGTTAATATCTGTAATGCAAGAGGGGACGCTCTGTACAGTCCTGGCAGGGAAACGTTCCCCGTATCACCCCCCAACCCCCGTATTGAGCTGGGTGACGGGACCCAGGCGACCAGGGCCTTGAGCGGTTAGTGATTAAGGGCCTGATTCTCAGTTACTCATTTCTGCTGCTGGAATGTCGGAAACAGCTCCCCCCCCCCCGAGCCTCCTGTCCCAGGTACGGGGGGGTCTGGGGTCGGCCCCACAAACACCCACATCCCCCATGTGAGAGGAGGGTGGGGAGATGTCCCCCTGGGGCTCCAGGCTCCCTGTGTGTTGGGGGAGGGGTGACCAGCTCCCTCTCCTCTGCCCCCCTCCCTCCTTGGATCCCTGTGGGGTGGGGTGAGGGATAGTATAGCCAGCACTGCCCCATTCTCTCCTCTGGGCAGGGATCTGTGGGTTTCTTCTGCCCCTGGATACCCAGGGGCTGATTAGGGCCCAGACTGGGATTCAGACGGGTCAGTATGATGCCCCCCCCACCCTGTGCCTAATTCACAGAGCCCAACACTCCTGGCTCCTGCTGCTCACCCTGGAGGCCCCGGTTTGATCCCCAGGAGGGCGGCCCTCACCCGAGCTGCTGCCCCCCCTCATTCCCCAGCCGGGCTGAGCACCCCCAGCAGGCCCTGCAGTCAGTGGAGTTGGCTGCTCCGGCCCTTAATGCCCTGCTCTGCCCCAGCCCCCCCAGGACAACGTGGGAGCCCCGTTACCATCACAGGTCTCCGTTGGGTCGGTGAAGAAGCGATTCCCCTTTGGCTGGTATCCATCCAGGCAGGTGCAGTGGGCACGTGGGTCCCAGGTTTCAGTTCAGCCCAATTTTAGAGGGCGGGGGGCACCTACAAGTACCACTTCTAACATCTGCGCCATCAGGGGTTTGATTCGGGCTGGTCAGTAACCCGGCCCTGGGCTACAAAGGGGACCTGCCCCTCACTCCAGCCCCCAGTGTAGAGCCCTGGACCCCAGGGTCTATTCTCTGCTGGCCACAGGGCTGGGAAGGGAAGGGGAGGGCTACACAGGGGCCTTCTCCTCTCCCCTGCACGCCCCCACCGTGCTCTGTAAACCCACCCCAAGACGCCCATGCCAAGGGGCTGCTCCCGGCTCCCCAAACCCCTGACTCTTTTCTCCTCCCACAAGGGAAAGGGGCCGGAGCGGGCGGAGGCCGGAGCCCGGGCAGCCGGGAGTGCTGGGGAAGGTTAGCCAGGAGGAGTCGGCCTTACCTCGTACGCCATGATTCTGGGCCACGGTGCCCCACAGGCACAGGGCGATGCAGAGCCCTGGAAGGCAGAGAGACAGGGTGAGGCCCCATGGGCAGATGGTAACCAACACTCAGTGCCACTTGCCCAATGCCAGCACCCCCCACCCCGTCTGCCCAGAGCTGCCCCATGAACTCCCCCACAGACCCACTCCCAAGCCCTGCCCCCGGACCACACTCACTGGCAGCGCTGGGAGGTGACACTGTCTGCCGTGCGGAGGGAGGAGCGCTCCAGCAGCAGGGCTGTGTGGGGCTGTCTCTCCCTTTGCTAGCCCTGCCCTGTGCTGGGACCTGAGAGTGGCAAAATTTGAATTTTTATGCAAACCATAGAATGCCGGCATCCCCAGGCACATGCCTATAGTGCCTAATCGGAAATCCGGCCCTGCCCATTGTGCCAGGTGGCACCCAGAGCCCACCAAAATCAGGGCCCCCATTGTGCCAGGTGCTGCCCAGAACTGACCGAGATCAGGGCCATGACACGCTCGGTGCTGCACAGACACACAGTGAGTCATTCTGTGACCCAAAAAGTTCATGGCAATAGGCAAAGGGAGGAGCATTCTCTCCACTTTACAGATGGGGAAACTGAGTCACAGTGAAGGGTAACAACTTACCCAAGGTCATCCAGTGCGTCCATGCAATGGCCAGACCCACTTGGAAAGGGGAAGCACCGAGGGAGGGATGGGGCACAACACAGGCTGCTGTTGATCTGCTTTTCGATCAGGTATGGGCCCAGATCCGCCCCCTCCTGCTGGTGTTTATTTATAGCCTGTTGCTCTGAGTCATTAACCACACGCGGGTGAAAAGAACCAGATGATAAAGGACCCGGGGGCCGAGTGCCCGAGGTGCTGTGCAAAGGGGAAGCCCAGCGGGCTGTGGAACCCCATTGTGTTTTCCTAGGAAGGGAGCTAGAAAGGGGGCGCAGCTTTGAAATTCAGCTCCGGCCGATCTCCCCTCGGGGAGGACGAGGGAGCTGGGGAGGTGATGGCATCACAGTTCCCCTGGAAGCGAAGGCTGAGCCATTAATTCAGAGAATCTAAGGCCAGGAAGGGAGCAGGCTGATCCGGCCACTCGCACTGCACAGGCCAGAGAATGACCCAAGGATTCCTGCATCCAGCCCATAGCTGGAGCTGGAGCTAGCGCAGAGTTTGAGAGAGGACAGCCCGTCTGTGCGACTCCATGTGATGGAAATGGCTGTTGTGTGTTCACACTGTCAGTAGCATGTTCACACTTGCGGCACTTGCAGCGGTATTCAGAGCAGTGCACTCTGGGCATCTATCCCACAGAGCACCTCTTTCTCTTCTGCCACTCAGAGTTGTGGGAAAGCTGAGAGGGTCTGGGGGAATCTTGGGTCCTGGCAGAGTACCCCATTATGCATTGCTTCGCATCCCAGCATTCCCTGTGCTTATGTCTGAATTTGGCACTATCTTTCAACAGTTTGTGTAATGCGCATCCTGTCTCTTCGGGTTGCAGGAATGGATCCCAACTGTTGACCAGTATGCTGCTTGCTCTGACCAACAAGTCACAAATGGCAGTGCAGTTATTCTTTAAATTACAAAGGCAAGAGGAGTGTGACATTGATTTCGCCATGGGTAGTAGCTGCGATACGAGATTGCTTGTGGCATTCACGGAGGTGCTGACCACAGTGGAACGCCGCTTTTGGGCTCGGGAAACAAGCACTGAGTGGTGGGATCACATCGTGATGCACGTCTGGGATGATGAGCAATGGCTGCAGAATTTCTGATGAGGAAAGCCACATTCATGGGACTATCTGATGAGGTCATCCCAGCCCTGCGGCACAAGGACAGGAGAATGAGAGCTGCACTGCCATTGGAGAAGAGTGTGGCGATTGCACTGTGGAAGCTGGATACTCCAGAATGCTACCAGTTTGGAGTGGAAAGTTGACTGTTGGACTCATGTTGACGGAAGTCTGCAGGGCCATTAATCACATCCCGCTCCAAAAGACCGTGACTCTGGGCAATGTGGGCGACGTTGTGGATGGCTTTGCACAAATGGGCTTCCCTAACTTTGGAGGGGTGATAGATGGCACGATTATTTCAGATCTGGCACCAGACTACTTAGCCACTGAGTACATTAATCTCAAGGGGTATTTCTCAATGGTTCTCCAGGCGCATGTGGATCACCAGGGGCATTTCACAGACATTAACACAGGCTGGCATCCGACGAAGTGGGTATTCACCCACGAAAGCTCATGCTCCAAAACGTCTGTTAGTCTATAAGGTGCTACAGGATTCTTTGCTGCTTTTACAGATCCAGACTAACATGGCTACCCCTCTGATACTTGTGCATGACACAGGCATCTTTTGGAACACTGGCCTGTTCAGGAAGCCGCAAGCAGGAAGCCACAAGCAGAAGATCACTGTAGGGGAAGTTGAAATGCCCATTGTGATCCTGGGAGATCCCGCCTACACTTTAATGTTGTGGTTTATGAAACCATACTCGGGGCAAATTGACAGCAGCAAGGAGTGGTACAACAGGCTGAGCAAGTGCAGAATAGACACTGAATGTCCTTTTTTTCCATTTAAAAGGCCGCTGGTGCTGCCTCTGTGGAAAGCTGGACCTGGCTGATGGCAATATTCCCATGCTTATAGGCACATGCTGTATGATCAATAATATTTGTGAAGCAAAGGGTGAAAGCTTCACTCAGGGCTGCATTGTAGCGGCTCAGGCTGAGTTTGAACAGCCAGAGACCAGGGCTATTAGATGGGCGCAGTGCAGGGCCATAAGGATCAGAGATGCCTTGAGGTAGCAATTTGAAGCCGAAAGCCACTAATATTTTTTGCTATGCTCAGGAGTGCAGTGCTTGCAATGCTAGGAGGTGATTGATGCAGACGATGCAATATGTGGGTTTAACGTAATGGTATGTTGCTTTGCAGGGATCTTTTTACTTTCAATTAATAGAACAAAGATTGCTCTCAAACCAACACAATTCTTTTATTAAAAAACAAATAAAAAACATCAGCAGTGAGGGGGATGGGGGAAGGGAAGGTCCCAGGAGGAGGAGGGGTCCTGGGACGGCTAAAGATTTGTGTATGTCCAGGGATTATAGCCAACCTTCTCCTTTGAAGTACAATGCAGCAGGGCCAAACTGCAGAGGGATGGGTGTTGAGTGCAACCCTCCTTCCCCCAACAACTCATTTCAGCAATTCCCAAAATCAAATCCACGTATTGGGGCCTCCTCTCCTGTTTGCGCTTTGCCAACATCCAACAGCTGTGATTGGCTAGCCTCCACTGAGGTGGAAAAGAGCTCCTGGATGCATGCATCTCTGACCTCCAAGTCATTCTCTGCCTCTGTGTCCCCCTCCCACTCCACATCCTTGTCCAAGATTTCCTCCTACTGGCTCGGTCGACTTTTGACTGGCACGCGAGCCACTGAAGTATCCACAGTGGCCTTTGCAGTGGAGGTGGGGTCAGTGCCAAGTATCACGTCCAGCTTTTTGTAGAACCGGCAGCTTGTGGGTGCAGCACCAGAGTGGCGGTTTGCCTCCTGCACCTTGTGATAGGCGTTCCGCAGTTCCTTCACTTTGACCCTGCATTGCAATGTGTCCCGGCCCCTTTCTGTCATGCATCGTGAAATCTGTCCGTAGGTATTATAATTCCTATGGCTGGAGCCCAGCTGGCACGGAACAGCCTCCTCTCCGCAAATGGTGATGAGGTTCAGCAGCTCGGCATTGCTCCAAGTGGGAGATCGCCTGGTGTGTGGAGCAGGCATGGGCACTTAGAAAGATGTGCTGAGACCACTGCACGGGTCACCAAGCGAACAGGAAAGGGATTTCCAAAGGAATTTATGGGATGCGGATGACGGTTGGTCACCTGAGGGCAGGGCAGTAGAGTTCAAACCGATGACCAGACAGGCAAGAACGGGCATTGTGGGACACCTCCCAGAGGCCAATTGAAGCGCTGGAATTGGCCAGGGTCTCTATACTGGCACCGATGCAGATAGCCGTTCGCCTCTTGTTGAGGTGTTTTTTTACAGTGCTACAACAGCACAGTTTCTGTGCACTAAGTGGCCTTGCAGTGTGTATGCCTTGGGAGTTACAGTGCAGAAAGTTGCTTTACTGAGCAGAAACTTACCAGTGTAAACAGGACCTAAGATGTTTCCAGCAGTCATCCTGGGCAGGGATTCAGTGAAGAATGAAACCTGATTAACTCACTTCCCTGCCTTAAACAGGATTTAAATATGGCGGGAATCCTTTGTTTTCTAGTTTGATCCTCACCCCCTATTAGTGGAAAAATACTAGTAGTCCAGTACCAGGTGACATGATCCCATGACCCTGAAGTGTCAAAGCAGCATCCCAGGAAGCTTCTCAGGAAGGTGGAAGATTAGCATCTTCAAAGTTCTATTGTCCATCTTAAATGGCCAAATAAGGCTGATTGCCTACTGTCTGGTGGATGTTCCCCAGGTATTACATAGTCAATATTCTTAAATTGATACATACATGCAAATAGGATAATCATATTCAGTAAATCATAGTCTTTCCAATGATACCTCACATTACCTATCTTGCATAGAACACATCTGTTATGCCAGATTCATATCATAACAATATCCTATGAAGAATATGGGGTGTAACTTTCCATGACCTCTGTGACTTCTGCAGCAGCTGGTGTGGCTGGCCCTGGGCAGCCGCTGCTGGAGCAGTTTTGGGCCACCGCACCTCCCAGCCGCAGCAGTAGTTTGGGTGTGGGAGGGGGCTCAGGGCTGGAGCAGGGGGTTGGTGTGCGGGGCGCTGCTTACATTGGGGAGGGGCTCCATAGAAGTGGCTGGCATGTCCATGCAGCTCCTAGGTGGAGGGCCAAGGGGCTCTGCGCACTGCCTCTTCCTGCAGGCACCGACCCCGCAGCTCCCATTGGCTGTGGTTCCCAGCAAATAGGAGCTGTGGAGCCGGTGCTCATGGCAGGGTCAGTGCACGGAGCCCCCCAGCCTTCCTCCCCCTCCAGGAGCTGCAAGAACAGCTCCTGTCAGCCCCACCAACCCTCCCCCCAGCACCAGCAGGGGTCCCGGACCATGTGCCACCACCTCCCCAGCACCTATGACATCCTTCCCAGGCTGCCCCCCCGGGCCACCTCCTCCCAGCACCTGCTGCGCCCCCAGGCCACCTCCCAGGGCACCCTTGGCTCCCCAATGTTAGTTAAGGGTATATAGTACAGGTCATGGACTGGTCACAGGCCTGTGGTGAGAATCATCTAAGTTTGTAAGGGCACTGAAAGTGTTAAGATCAGCTTAGAATGTGTTTTGCTTTTATTTCATTTGACCAAATCTGACTTGTTCTGCTTTGACTTATAATCATTTAAAATCTATGTTTATACTTAATAAATTTTTTGTTTATTCTACCAGAAGCAGTGCGTTTGGTTTGAGGCCTGTCAGAGACTCCCCTTGGGATAACAAGCCTGGTACATATCAATTTCTTTATTAAATTGATGAACCCATATAAGATTGTAGTGTCCAGGGGACATAACTGAACACTGCAAGATGGAGGTTCCTAGGATAGTGTCTGGGACCAGAGATATTGGCTAATGTCATTCAGCAGCAAAATCCAAGGAGCAGCTTACATGCCAGAGGCTGTGCGTGAACAGCCCAGGAGTGGGGGTTCTCACAGCACAGCAGGGTAAGGCTGGCTCCCAGAGTCCAGGATTGGCGTGACCTAGCAGATCACCGGTCCAGATAACACCAGAGGGGAACGTCAAAACCCTTTAGCTCTTTGTTCTGGACACATGAATTCCAGTTACCAAAAGCGTGACGGCACCTCCTAGGCTTGTCCCATATATATTGTCCTTATCTTTGGGACATTCCAGTGAGAGTAACTCCCTGCCTGTTACTACGGTAGAACACCCATATGTGCTGATCCTGACAGTTTTCCTGGCTAATGCAAGGTGTGATGGGATACTTAGCATAGGTGAACAAGACATAGTAAGACACAGGCCACCGTTCCAGGCCATGTAACTGATAGAAGTGTGTATACAAATAATGTTATATGCATTAAGCACATACTATCCATATTAATATAAGTAATGGGAATCATACCTATTGATCATATGATATATTATATTAGCCCGGTATATATTGGTGAACACTTCAGAAATTGATTTAACCCCCACCTAAACAATTCAGCTAGTCCTAATGACCCAGATCCAATGACCTCACCCCTCATTACAGTGCCAATAACCCCTTTGAGAGCTGCCAAGACTGTATCAGCTTCATGGCAGAGACACATTCTGTGAGACTCTCATGATGGGCACAAATGCGGCACATACAGCATTACATTCTGCAAGCCTGGGAACTTAATGGTTAACACTTGAGTGCTCCCTGGTGGCAGAGAGGAGAACAGAACGAGAAGGAGAAATACTTGAGAGAAATAAAAAATAAATACACATTTTAAAAATGTTATACTCAGAAATAAGCAACAGAGAAAGAGAAAGAGAAAGATATGTCTCCTGGCCCCTGTCTATGAACCAAATTTTGCTTATCTACCCCACTGTGATTCTGGTGTAAATCCAATGAAGTCAATTCTTTCATTAATAACTATTATTACTATCATAATATTTTGGAATCCCAGCATTGTGCCCCTACAGAAAGCTGGCTCAACCAGCTACCTGGAAATGCCCCTCCTGTATTGGCTCTATGGTACAGCCCCCAGGCACAGTGGGTATCCCCGGAGGTGAGCGGTGTGGCCAACGTACTCCTCCACTCTGGCTCTTGCCAGCTGCTGGAATGGTCCCTTGGGGCTACGGACAGTTGAGGATGAATCGGGGAAGACTTTGGGCTGCAAACTGATCTGCAGTTATCCCCTGGGATTCAGTAGCTGTGAACGTGGTGGAAAGCTATCAGTGATAAATGAAGTGGGGGGTAGCCCCCTTTGATGGACACCCAGCCAGCCAGTTAGCTGTAAAGTCCCTCTTGGTAGCTGTTCTCTGCTTGCTTTACCTGTACAGGGTTAAAAAGTCCCCAAGGTTAAAAAAGAAAATTGGGCTCCTGACCAGAAGAGCCAATGGGAAAGCTAGAACTTTTTAAAATTAGGAAAGAAACTTTCCCTTTGTCTGTTCTCTGGAGATGGAGACATGGAGCAGCAATGCTGTGTAAGGTTTGAACCAGGTATGAAAATTCATCAGATCAAACCTAGAATTACTTATTTGAAACCCCCCAAATATGTAAGTAAATTAGGAATGTTTAGCTAGACACGATCAGGTTTATTTCTTTTTATTTTGGCTTGTAGATCTCGTCTGGGCTAACCCCAGATGCTTTTCTTTGCTTGTATCCTTTAAGCTGAACCCCCAAGAAAGCTATTTTGGGTGCTTCATTTTTGTAATTGTTTCTTTTCAGATCTAGCCAAAAAGTCTAAGTCCCAGAGGTATTTTTTCCTTTTTTTAAAATAAAGTTTACCTTTTTTAAGAACAGGATTGAATTTTTGGTGTTTTAAGAAGTTTGTGATTTTTGTTTGATTAGCTTATATAATACGAATATAACATTAGGGATCTATTATCGATCACCTGACCGGTACAGTGATAGTGATGATTAAATGCTATGGGAAATTAGAGAGGCTACCATAATTAAGAACTCAATAATAGTGGGGAATTTCAATTATCCCCATATTGACTGGGAACATGTCACCTCAGGACGAAATGCAGAGACAAAATTTCTCGATACTTTAAATGACTGCTTCATGGAGCAGCTGGTATGGGAACCCACAGGGGAGAGGCAATTCACAATTTAGTCCTGAATGGAGCGCAGGAGCTGGTCCAAGAGGTAACTATAACAGGACCGCTTTATAACAACACTTAACATCCCTTTGGTGGGAAGAACATCTCAATAGCTCAACACTGTGGCATTTAATTTCAAAAAGGGGAACTATGCGAAAATGAGGGGGTTAGTTAAACAGAAATTAAAAGGTACAGTGACTAAAATGAAATCTCTGCAAGCTGCATGGACGCTTTTTAAAGACACCATAATAGAGGCCCAACTTAAATATATACCCCAAATTAAGAAACACAGTAAAAGAACTTAAAAAGAGCCACCGTGGCTTAACAACCATGTAAAAGAAGCAGTGAGAGATAAAAAGGCATCTTTTGAAAAGTGGAAGTCAAATCCTAGTGAGGTAAATGGAAGGGAGCATAAACACTGTCCAATTAAGTGTAAAAACGTAATAAGAAAAGCCAGAGAGGAGTCTGAAGAACAGCTAGCCAAAAACTCCAAAGGTAATAATTTTTTTTTAAGTACATCAGAAGCAGGAAGCCTGCTAAACAACCATTGGGACCCCTGGATGATCGAGATACAAAAGGACGATAAAGTCATTGCGGAGAAACTAAATGGATTCTTTGCTTCAGTCTTCACGGCTGAGGATGTTAGGGAGATTCCCAAACCTGAGCTGGCTTTTGTAGGTGACAAATCTGAGGAACTGTCCCAGATTGAAGTGTCACTAGAGGAGGTTTTGGAATTAATTGATAAACTCAACATTAATAAGTCACCGGGACCAGATGGCATTCACCCAAGAGTTCTGAAAGAACTCAGATGTGAAGTTGTGGAGCTATTAAATATGGTTTGTAACCTGTCATTTAAATTGGCTTCTGTACCCAATGACTGGAAGTTAGCTAATGTAACGCCAATATTTAAAAAGGGCTGTAGAGGTGATCCCAGCAATTACAGACTGGTAAGTCTAATGTCAGTACAGGGTAAATTAGTTGAAACGATAATAAAGAATTAAATTGTCAGACACACAGAAGAACATAAATTGTTGGGCAAAAGTCAACATGGCTTCTCTAAAGAGAAATTGTGTCTTACTAATCTATTAGAGTTCTCTGAAGGAGTCAACAAACATGTGGACAAGGGGGATCCAGTGGACATAGTATACTTAGATTTCCAGAAAGCCTTTAACAAGGTCCCTCACCAAAGGCTCTTACGTAAATTAAGCTGTCATGGGATAAAAAGGAAGGTCCTTTCATGGATTGAGAACTGGTTAAAAGACAGGGAACAAAGGGTAGCAATCAATGGTAAATTTTCAGAATGGAGTGGGGTAAATAATGGTGTTCCCCAAGGGTCAGTCCTAGGACCAATCCTGTTCAACTTATTCATAAATGATCTGGAGAAAGGGATAAAAAGTGAGCTGGCAAAGTTTGCAGATGATACTAAACTGCTCAAGATAGTTAAGACCAAAGCAGACTGTGAAGAACTTCAAAAATATCTCACAAAACTAAGTGATTGGGCAACAAAATGGCAAATGAAATTTAATGTGTATAAATGTAAAGTAATGCACATTGGAAAAATAACCCCAAGTATACATACAATATGATGGGGGCTAATTTAGCTACAACTAATCAGGAAAAAGATCTTGGAGTCATTGTGGATAGTTCTCTGAAGGCGTCCACGCAGTGTGCAGAGGTGGTCAAAAAAGCAAACAGGATGTTAGGAATCATTAAAAAGGGGATAGAGAATAAGATGGAGAATATATTATTGCCCTTATATAAATCGATGGTACGCCCACATCTTGAATACTGCATAGAGATGTGGTCTCCTCATCTCAAAAAAGATATACTGGCTCTAGAAAAGGTTCAGAGAAGGGCAAGTAAAATGATTAGGGGTTTGGAATGGGTCCCATAGGAGGAGAGATTAAAGAGGCTAGGACTCTTCAGCTTGGAAAAGAGAAGACTAAGGGGGGATATGATAGAGGTATATAAAATAATGAGTGATGTGGAGAAAGTAGATAAGGAAAAGTTATTTACTTATTCACATAATACAAGAAGTAGGGGCCACCAAATGAAATTAATAGGCAGAAGGTTTTAAACAAATAAAAGTAAGTTCTTTTTCACACAGCGCACAGTCAATCTGAGGAATACCTTGCCTGAGGAGGTTGTGAAGGTTAGGACTATAACAGCATTTAAAAGAGAACTGGATAAATTCATGGAGTTTAAGTCCATTAATGGCTATTAGCCAGGATAGGTAAGGAATGGTGTCCCTAGTCAGAAGGTGGAGATGGATGGCAGGAGAGAGATCACTTGACCATTACCTGTTAGGGTTCACTCCCTCTGGGGCACCTGGCATTGGCCACTGTTGGTAGACAGGATACTGGGCTGGATGTACCTTTGGTGTGAGCCAGTATGGTCATTCTTATGTTCTTGTAGCCACAGCTAATTTTCTTTGTTTTCTGTCTCAGCTCTTCCCCGGGTGAGTGGGGGGGTGAAAGGGCTTGAGGGTACCCCACAAGAAGGAATTCCCAAGTTCTCCTTCCTGGGTTCAAAGGGGTATTTTGCATTCAGGCGGTGCAAGTGGTTACCAAGCCAAGGTCAGAGGAAAGCTGTAACCTTGAGAGTGTAATATAAGCCTGGAGTGGCAAGGAGGACCGTCCTTGCCCATACGCAAACCACACAGCGCCGTAGGGCACCAGGAAATTTGGGGCACCAAATTGCCCCAAAATTCTAGGTACCCTACACAGCTGCATGCTGCTCCAGTGGCCAGTCTGATCCCCTGGCTGGCTGAGCTGGCCAGGAAAACTGTCCCCATCCTGCTCCTCCTCTTGTCCCAAACCCCACCCCTTTTCCACCCAGCCATGGCCCCACTGCCCCCCTTCCCCTGAGCTACATCCTGGGGGACAGCAAGACAGGTCGGGCATGCCCTGCACTCACCGGGCAGCAGGGAGTGGAGCTACCTGGACCCAGCCTGCTCCACTCCGCTGACTCCCAGCCACACCACTGGTGAATGCTAGGGAGAGGTTCACCCTGCTCCCCAGGTCCCAAGCCTGAGAGCCAGGGGAGCAGAGCGGAGCAGGCAGGGGCTGGGTCACTCCACTTCCCGCCACCTGTGAATGCGGGGTTGGGCCCACTGTGCAATCACCAGGTGGCAGGAAGTGAAGCAACCTAGTCCCAACCCACTCCGCTTCACTGGCTCGTGATGGGGGCGGTTTCCTTCCTCCCCTCAACTGTCTTCTCGAGCTGGAACGTTCTCTTTCCAGCTCCAGTGCAGACAGACCCTTGGGCCCCTCTGGACTCTCCTAGTCCCACCTGAGTTCAGCTCATGGACTTTGTTCCACTCACCCAATGGATACACATCATCTCGGGTTGCCATGGTGGCTCAGATGCTGTCAGGGCAGGTCGATTTCTGTGGATTCTGAGCTTTGCAGCCTCCTTATCTTGGGGAAATTAGACAGGAAACCAAGTTGACTCATGTCCTGATCATATCAATCAACAGTACTGCACACAGAAAAGCACCCTCTTCTCAGCGTGCCCTGCTCTCCTTCCTTCTGCCCTAACACTTCTCCCAGACCCATAATCATTTACTTTGCTGAGCACCTATGGGGGAAACTGACCACAGTGCAGAGGGCCCAACACTACTTCACAGAATCACAGAAATGTGGAGTTGAAGGGACCTCAGAAGGTCAAACAATCCATCCCCATGCACTGAGGCAGGACCAAGTGCCCCTAGACCATCCCTGGCAGGTGTTTGTCCAACATGTTCTTAAAACCCCCCAATAACAGGGATTCCACAGTCTCCCTAGGTCACCTGTTCCTGTGCTGAACCATCCTTAGAGTTAGAAAGTTTTTCTTGATATCTAACCTAAATCTCCCTTGCTGCTCACTAAGGCAATTCCTTCTTCTCCTACCCTTGGTGGACATGGGCACCAACAGATCACAATCCTCTTTATAACAGCCTTTTGCATATTTGCAGATTGTTATCATGTCCCCCTCTCAGCTGTCTCTTCTCTGGACAAAACATGCTCAGCTCTTTCAACCTTTCCTCACAGTTCATGTTTTCTAAACCTCTGATCATAAGAACATAAGAACGGCCATACCGGGTCAGACCAAAGGTCCATCTAGCCCAGTATCTGTCTACCGACAGTGGCCAATGCCAGGTGCCCCAGAGGGAGTGAACCTAACAGGCAATGATCAAGTGATCTCTCTCCTGCCATCCATCTCCATCCTCTGACGAACAGAGGCTAGGGACACCATTCTTACCCATCCTAGCTAATAGCCATTTATGGACTTAGCCACCATGAATTTATCCAGTTCCCTTTTAAACATTGTTATAGTCCTAGCCTTCACAACCTCCTCAGGTAAGGAGTTCCACAAGTTGACTGTGCACTGCATGAAGAAGAACTTCCTTCTATTTGTTTTAAACCTTCTGCCTATTAATTTCATTTGGTGACCCCTAGTTCTTGTATTATGGGAAAAAGTAAATAACTTTTCCTTATCTACTTTCTCAACATCACTCATAATTTTATATACCTCTATCATATCCCCCCTTAGTATTCTCTTTTCCAAGCTGAAGAGTCCTAGCCTCTTTAATCTTTCCTCGTATGGGACCCTCTCCAAACCCCTAATCATTTTAGTTGCCCTTTTCTGAACCTTTTCTAGTGCTAGAATATCTTTTTTGAGGTGAGGAGACCACATCTGTACACAGTATTCGAGATGCGGGCGTATCATGGATTTATATAAGGGCAATAATATAGTCTCAGTCTTATTCTCTATCCCCTTTTTAATGATTCCTAACATCCTGTTTGCTTTTTTGACCGCCTCTGCACATTGCGTGGACATCTTCAGAGAACTATCCACGATGATACTAAGATCTTTTTCCTGACTCGTTGTAGCTAAATTAGCCCCCATTATATTGTATGTATAGTTGGCGTTATTTTTTCCAATGTGCATTACTTTACATTTATCCACATTACATTTCATTTGCCATTTTGTTGCCCAATCACTTAGTTTTGTGAGATCTTTTTGAAGTTCTTCACAATCTGCTTTGGTCTTAACTATCTTGAGCAGTTTAGTATCATCTGCAAACTTTGCCACCTCACTGTTTACCCCTTTCTCCAGATCATTTATGAATAAATTGAATAGGATTGTTCCTAGGACTGACCCTTGGGGAACACCACTAGTTACCCCTCTCCATTCTGAGAATTTACCATTAATTTCTACCCTTTGTTCCCTCTCCTTTAACCAGTTCTCAATCCATGAAAGGACCTTCCCTTTTATCCCATGACAGCTTAATTTACGTAAGAGCCTTTGGTGAGGGACCTTGTCAAAGGCTTTCTGGAAATCTAAGTACACTATGTCCACCGGATCCCCCTTGTCCACATGTTTGTTGACCCCTTCAAAGAACTCTAATAGATTAGTAAGACATGATTTCCCTTTACAGAAACCATGTTGACTATTGCTCAACAGTTTATTTTTTCCTATGTGTCTGACAATTTTATTCTTAACTATTGTTTCGACTAATTTGCCCGGTACCGACGTTAGAATTACCAGTCTGTAATTGCCGTGGTCACCCCTAGAGCCCTTTTAAAATATTGGCGTTACATTAGCTAACTTCCAGTCATTGGGTACCAAAGCCGATTTAAAGGACAGGTTACTAACCATAGTTAATAGCTCCGCAACTTCACATTTGAGTTCTTTCAGAACTCTTGGGTGAATGCCATCTGGTCCCGGTGACTTATTAATGTTGAGTTTATCAATTAATTCCAAAACCTCCTGTAGTGACACTTCAATCTGGGACAGTTCCTCAGATTTGTCACCTACAAAAGCCAGCTCAGGTTTGGGAATCTCCCTAAAATCCTCAGCCGTGAAGACTGAAGCAAAGAATCCATTTAGTTTCTCTGCAATGACTTTATCGTCTTTAAGCACTCCTTTTGTATTTCGATCGTCAAGGGGCCCCACTGGTTGTTTAGCAGGCTTCCTGCTTCTGATGTACTTAAAAAACATTTTGTTATTACCTTTGGAGTTTTTGGCTAGCCTTTCTTCAAACTCCTCTTTGGCTTTTCTTATTACATTCTTGCACTTAAGTTGGCAGTGTTTGTGCTCCTTTCTATTTGCCTCACTAGGATTTGACTTCCACTTTTTAAAGGAAGTCTTTTTATCTCTCACTGCTTCTTTTACATGGTTGTTAAGCCACGGTGGCTCTTTTTTAGTTCTTTTACTGTGTTTCTTAATTTGGGGTATACATTTAAGTTGGGCCTCTATTATGGTGTCTTTGAAAAGGGCCCATGCAACTTGCAGGGATTTCACTTTAGTCCCTGTACCTTTTAACTTTTGTTTAACTAACCCCCTCATTTTTGTATAGTTCCCCCTTTTGAAATTAAATGCCACAGTGTTGGGCTGTTGAGGTGTTCTTCCCACCACAGGGATGTTGAATGCTATTGTATTATGGTCACTATTTCCAAGCGGTCCTGCTATAGTTACCTCTTGGACCAGCTCCTGCGCTCCTCTCAGGATTAAATCTAGAGTTGCCTCTCCCCTTGTGGGTTCCCGTACCAGCTGCTCCATGAAGCAGTCATTTAAAGTATCGAGAAATTTTATCTCTGCATTTTGTCCTGAAGTGAAATGTTCCTAGTCAATATGGGGATAATTGAACTCCCCCACTATTATTGGGTTCTTAATTTTGATAGCCTCTCTAATTTCCGTTAGCATTTCATCATCGCTATTACTGTCCTGGTCAGGTGGTCGATAATAGATCCCTAATGTTTTATTTTTACTAGAGCATGACATTTCTATCCATAGAGATTCTATGGAACATGTGGATCATTTCTGTTGTTCTCCGCTGGACTCTGTACAATTTGTCCTCATCTTTCTTGAAGCGCAGCACCCAAACCTGGACATGGTTCTCCCACGCCGAGTAGAGGAGAATAGTCACTTCCCATCTCTGACCCACCCCACTCCTGTTAATACATCCCAGAATGGCATTTGCCTTTTTTCAACAGCATCACACTGTAGACTCACATTCCTTTTGTGGTCTGCCAGAAACCTCACACCCTTTTCTGCAGTGCTGCTGCCAAGCCAGTGAGTCCTTATACCTCTCTTGTGAATAAGGAATTCCAACTATCTTTGCACTTTCCTTGTGGTAGTTTTATCTATGCTATATTTATTTAGTTCAAGTAGGAAAATGTCATGTGGGACTGTGTTGAAAGACTTACTAACTCCAAGCTACATCACGGCCACCTCTTCCCCCCATCCACTAGATTGGGTAACCAATCAAAGAAGGGAATTATGTTTGTTTGGCATGACTTGTTCTTGACAAATCCATGTTGGTTATTATTTTTCACCTATTATCCTCCAGGTTTTAATAAATTGGTAGTTTAATCATTTCTTCTAGTATCTTTCTGGGTATTGAAGTTGGGTTCTCTGGTCTATATTTCCCTAAGAGCTGCTTTTTACATTGTTTTGAACTGTGCCCTTGTTATGAACCTCACCCACCCTCCATGAGTTCTGGAAGGTAATCGTTAATGCTTCAGAGATTGCTTCAGCTAGTTTCTTAAGTACACTAGGGTGAATTTCATCAGGCCCTGCAGAGTTGCATAGATCTAACTTAGCTAAATATTCTTCATCTGTTATTTTCCTATTCTGGCCAGTGTTCCTTCCCTCTTGTTAAAATTAACTGGTGTGAAATATCAGGTCACAACTAACCTTTTTAATCCTGCATTCAGTAAAACTGAAGAGGTGCCCATACTAAGCGGCTGGTTGCTAACATTTTGGTCAGAGATATCAGTGTCCTGGGTTGTTAATGACTCTTGCTGTAAGCAGTTATCTAAGATGGTGCAGCTGTAATGCCGAAGTCACTTTCTGAGCTGTGGCTCTTCTTAACAGAAACAAACAGAAGAACAGATCTTCATCCAGCTCACAGTCTGTCTCCCTATGCGTGAGATGGTGATGTCCAAGTATCAGCTGTGATTGTAGCTCTTGTCTGCAGCTGTCGTATGGGAGACGCAGACAGAACATCAGTCCTGTTCCAGGTGGTGCCGTAGTAACAGGGTTAACACAGGAAGAAGATGGAAGAGGCAGCTAATGACTATCCGTGCTTGACGGTGTCAGAGAGTGGGATGTGGGTGGTCAGGTCTAGTGGTCAGAGCAGGATCTAGGAGTCGAAATCCAGGGTCAGAATCAGGGTTGGAGCTGAAGTTGGAGATGAGGAATCGGAGCTGAGGGTCAGAACCAGGTTATTTGGAGAGAGACAAGGCAGGAGCCGGGCTGCACCAAGGCCAGAACTACCATAGTTGTGAGCAAAAGCTTTGAGCAGCTAGTGAACTGCTGCTGCTGGGCTTAGGAGCCTGTCTGCTGACCCTTCCTACCAATCAGGCAGCTTGGTACAGGCCAGCTGCACTCGTTAGGTTGCCTGGAGACTGGCTCTGCTGCAGGCCCTGATTCCCGACAGATGGTCCTTGTCTATGGTCCCATAAGGCAGGTTCTTCAAGGGAGAGTCCTCAGGACTTGGGACTCTCCAGTCCTCCCATCCAGGTGTCCATAAGCTCAAGGTGAAGAGAGGAAAGAAATACACTCAAGCTCCTCCTCCTATGATCACTCTCATGTGTGGGTCTTACCAGGTCTCCTTTTCTTGTGGCCCCTCCTAGAGGAACAGCTCTGGTCCAATCAGTGTCACAAACGTGCTTCTTCCAAATAGGTCAACCTTCCACTGAGGAAAAACACTGCACACACAAGTGGGTTTTGGCCACATAAAGTCAGTTTCTGCTCAGTGACTTCCCCTTTCTCAGGTGTTTCCTGGTAGTTTGCTCTGTCCTGTCTGGATTATGGTGAGCAGTGGGGTGTGGCTCACCTGCCTTATTTCCTCCTCTGTCTGCTTTAGAACAACACATTCCCTGTGGCTAAAGACATTTCTTTGCTCTCCTGTTTGCCATTGGCCAGCGGAGTATATGACGGCATGTGCGCTGGGGTCATTAACTGGGGCCCCATTATACTGTCCTGACAACCAAGACTTCATTCTCCAAAGCTTCCTCATTCGAGTGCCTTCCTGAAGACATGCGTAAACTCAGCTGTCCCTGCCTGAATGAGCATCGGCAAAGCTGTTCTGAACAGGCGCCCTTAAGGGTTAGATTCACAATCACAAGTTACCAGTGTAGAACTACAGATATTCCCAGATCCCCAACTGGTGTAAATCGGCATCGATCCAAAGGAGTCCACACCCCCATTTACACCAACTGAGGATCTGGCCTTATTTTATGAACTGCCAACTATTGAGGGGTGGTGTTGTGCCCAAAACTAGCCCATGGCTCATAAATGGGGAGTTTATCGAGAATGAGGAAGCTCGTCAGAAACGACCCGACGTCTACACTGAGGAAACTGAGCTCAGACTCAGTATTGAGGCTGCTGGAACCAGACCACCAAGCTAAGGACGGAGGCTAATCCCAGATACCAAGAGCTAGTGAGGCTCCCTGCTTACCCCTGGCTGGGTTACACATCCCCATACGCCACAGGCTGCGCACTGCGACCTGAACTCTGCTCCCTCCCCAGCTCAGTTTTTCCCCAGCTCTAGTGGCTGTGGCTGTTTGGTGCCGTAGCTGGTTCTGTTGGCAGAGTCACTTGGCGAAGGGCTGAGCACACACGGCTGATGACAGGCTGGCGTTCCTGGGGGGGGCAGAGCTCAGCTTGCAGTGTGTGGCGCAGTAGCCAGGGTAACGGTGCAGCCTGCCGGGAGTGGAGAAGTTGAGGGCATGTGCTGGTCACTGGCAGAACTTTTTATTTCCTTTCTTTTGTGTGTTTCATTTCCTAAGTGTTTTTCATGTTTCACTGGAGGTTGCAGTGTGGAGAGGGGGAGAAGAACAGCTGTTGGTGGAGAATGCTTGATCCAGCAGCTGCACGAGTTCTTCTCTGCTGGAGGAAAGGGTGCATTGGGAGGAAAGCAGCCCCAAATAGATTTTATATGTCCCCCCCATCCCCACAATCAGGCTTGGGTGAACCTGCTTCCCCCAATCACCCAGTGACATTTGTGCACACCTGGCCTCCATCCATAAGGTTTCCATGCACAGTTGTTGTTACAGCCAGTGAGAGTGAACAGGGAATAGCAACCGTGATATTTGCAATATGCCCTGCGGTCTGAGCCTCTGACCCACTCTGCTCCCTTTGTACAGACACTGGATGCACCTTCCAGAGGATGCCATGGCATCCTCTCCCACTGAGGCTACCTCTCCAGGGGAGGGCACTCCAGTTATTAGGAAGAGACGAGTAATTGTAATACATGTAGGTACCAGTGATACAGGGAAGGATGGGAGAGAGATCCTGGAGGCCAAATTTGGCTGCACTGTGCCTCTCACTGGGGCATCAACTCTGAGCCCAGCAGCAGGGCTCTGCCAGCACCCCCCCTCCCCACCCCTCCAGCATGGGGGGGTTGTGCGATGGGGCAGGAGGGTAAGAGCTCAGCATGTCTGCCCCTCCTGAGACACCCAGGCTGCCGAGGTAAATATCTGGAGGGCCCCACTGCCAGCTCTGGGGGAGTAAAGGGATGTTTCTGCTGCTCCTCAGGGTGGGAAAGGGGCGGCCCACGGCTCTGCCCCATCTCTCTGGGGCAGGAGGAGGGGAGTGTAGTACAGTGCTCTTGGCAGAGTTGCCTAGAATATTATGGGATATAACCTTGCCCTACTCTGCCTTGGATTGCTAGCTCAGCCTATTTGATCCTGTGCCACTTACTTCCTGTTTTAGTCAGTGGGACCCCCCCGCCCCAGACAATACCACACTACCACCCCCCATTGGAGGGGAGGGGGTGCTCGACCCCCAATGCACCCTTTCCAGCAAACCTCCACCCCTGCCCCACCTCTTCCCACCCACACCCAAACCCCCACACCCCTTCTCTGCCCCCTCGCCCCCAGCACCTCCTGCATGCCGTTGAACACCTGATCGCAGCGGGCGCGGGGCGCTGGGAGGGAGGGGGAGGTGCTGATCCACGGGCCTCCCAGTGGGTGCTGAGCACCCATGGAGTTGGGGCCTATGCACACACACATTCTGTGAGGATGCAGTTAAGTGAAGCAGCGAGTTCCCAGCAGGCTCTCTTGAGCACTTATTTTGGTTGCACTGAGCAGTCACTTTCCAACACTGGTGATGTGGAAAAATGTAATACTAGCAAGTTATGGGAAAATTGAAGAGTTTCCTGTAGAAAGTGAGGATCAGCATTAATCTATGGAAAGCCGGAGCCACTAATTTCCTCGCAAATGAGATTATAAATAAAAGACAAATGGATTTAACCTTGCACCTCAAAGAATGTCTGCACTGTCAATGCTACCCTTGTGCTTTGCATTCTTTGCAGCTGAAACCTTGATATGCCTCAGAGGCTGCTTAAGTAAAACCTACTCCCTCTTCAGGAGTTTGTTGCACTCCCAGGAAGCAGGAGGTAAAATTTCAGAAGATCTGCAAGAGATCTGAACAGAGCAATAGACAGCACAGCCAAGTGTTACCGTAGAACTTTTCAAGTGTCATGGCAGAGTGAGGAGCAAGGTGAAACTGTAGCTGTTTATGTGGAAGAGCTAAAAACATTAGCTGACTAGCGATCGGTTGGAAATGTCCTAAGTGCTGCAGGGGAGATTAGTGACACCACAAACCAATGAGGGAATTCAAAGATGATTGCTGGCAGAAGGGGACGTAACGTGGCCCAAAGCAACAGACTGAGCAACGGCAATGGAAGCAGCAGTTAAAAAACGTACAAGCTTTTTACTTAGAATCAAAGTGACTCAGGCGCCTGAGGTATTTCCTCATCAGTTTGTAACTTTAAAATGGCCCAGTGTCATAAATGCCGCAAGACTGACACATAGCCAGGCAACACAGAGATGATTATCAAACAGCGTCTCAAGGCCCGGAGGGCAGGGCCGGATTTACACCTTACACACCCCTAGGCACTGCATCTTCAGTGTCCCCCCGTCTGCAGCTGACCTACATGTTACACACAGGTTTAGAGAGGTAAGGTGCCCCTAGAATGCCGGCACCCCTAGGCATGTGGTTACTGTGCCTAACTGTAAATCTGGCCTTGTCTGTGGGTGGATCCCTATGGTGTGTCTACACAGCATATTAAACCAGGGCTCTGACCCAGGTTTAAGACCAAGCCCTGCTTCTGCCCACACAGAAGTTAGTTTCACTCAGGCCTGCAGAGCCTGCTGGGGGTGCGTCAGAGTCCAAGTCCCAATGTGATGTAAGTCAGAACCCAGACATTTTGAAGTGTGGATGCAGCTCAGCTCCATGTCACCAGACTCGGGTGTGGAGACTCCACCAACACTATCCCACAATCATAGAATCTTAGGGACTGGAAGGGACCTTCATTGGTCCTCTAGTCCAGTCCCATGTACTCATGGCAGGACTATTTTTTATCTAGACCACCCTGACAGGTGTTTGTCTAAACTGTTCTTAAAAATCCCCAATGATGGAGATTCCAAAATCTCCCTAGGCAATTTATTCCAGCGGCTAACCACCCTGACAGTTAGGAATATTTTCCTAATGTCCAACCAAAACCTGCCTTGCAGCAATTTAAACCCATTGCTTCTTGTGCTATCTTCAGAGGTTGAGAACGACAATTTTTCTCCCTCCTCTAAAGCACTTGGAAGTCCTCCCAGCTTGGTGTCATCCACAAACTTTGAGTGTAATCTGTAATGCCATTATCTAAATGATTGATGAAGATTTTTAACAGAACTGAACTCAGAACTGATCCCTGAAGGATCCCACTCATTATGCCCTTTCAGCTTAGACTGGGAACCACTGATAACTACTCTCTGGGAACGGTTTTCCAACCAGTTTTGCACCCACCTTAGAGTAGCTACATCTAGGTTGCATTTCCCCTAGTGTGTTTATGAGAAGATTATGCGTGACAGTATCAAAAGCCTTACTAAAGTCAAGATATACCACATATACCACTTCCCCCCATCCAAAAGGCCTGTTACCCTGGTCTACACTAGGACTTTAATTCGAATTTAGCAGCGTTTAATTCGAACTAACCGCTCAAACCGTCCACACCAGAAAGCCATTTAATTCGAACTAGAGGGCTCTTTAGTTCGAATTTGGTACTCCACCCCGGCAGGTGGAGTAACGCTAAATTCGACATGGCTAGTTCGAATTAGGCTAGGTGTGGATGGAAATCGAACTTAGTAGCTCCGGGAGCTATCCCACACTGCACCACTCTGTTGACGCTCTGGACAGCAGCCCGAGCTTGGATTCTCTGCCCAGCCACACAGGAAATGACCCGCGAAAATTTGAATTCATTTTCCTGTCTGGGCGGTTTGAATCTGACGTTCTGGTTGCACATCGGGGCGAGCTCCGCAGCACCGGCAGCAATGCAGAGCTCTCCAGCAGAGGAGTTCATGTAATCTCTGAATAGAAAGAGGGACCCGGCATAGACTGACCGGGAACTCTTGGATCTGATCGGTGTGTGGGGCGAGGAGTCTGTGCTTTCGGAGCTGCGCTCCAACGAACGGAATGCAAAGACCTACGAGAAGGTCTCCAAAGCCATGATACAGACTGAGGATACAGCCGTCATGCAACGCAGCACCGCGTGAAAATCAAGGACCCCAGACAAGGCTACCAAAAAATCAAAGCGGCCAACGGACGCTACGGAGCCTGCCACCACTGCCCCACCAGTGACCATGGACTCTGATGATGGGACAGTGTCGACGGACAGTTCCTCGACGATGTTCACGGACGGGGAAGATGAGGAAGGGTTTGTGGAGGACGAGGCAGGCGACAGCGCTTACAACGCTGGTTTCCCCGACAGCCAGGATCTCTTCATCACCCTCACGGAGATCCCCTACCAACCCTCCCCGGCCAGGAACCCGGATCCTGAATCAGGGGTAGGAGCAGTCGGTAAGTGCTTTAACCATGTTAACTTTTATTCTTAATATAACAGGAATCTGAAGTGTGTGAGAAGGAGGTCTCTGTATATATGGTGATAGATCAGAAATCCTCCTGGGAGAACGCCACGAAGCTCTCCTGCCGTTAATCGATAAGCATCAGCAGGAGGTTCCTGGGGAGAGCTGCCTTATTGGGTGCTCCGTGATAGCACACTTTTCCGCGCGAGGCTTTCATGCGGTATTCAGGGAGCACTGCCTCCCAGAGCACGGCTGCATAGGTCCGTGGTTCGTGCTAGATTTCACGCAGCATGCGCTCTCTATCTCCTTCAGTGCCTGTCCTCACGGTGATCTCGCTCGGAGACTCCTGCATCTAAGTAGGGGAAGAAATGTTACGTTTACGCCTGGTCCAAAGTATTTTTAATAAATAAACGGACAGACGGCATAGCACAGACTCAGCACGCAGCTGCGTGACGAGCGTAACGGAAAGCCAAAGAATCAAATGGACGCTCATGGAGGGAGGGGGAAACGAGGACGCAAGGTATCCCACAGTTCCTGCTGTCTCCGAAAAGCATTTGCATTCTTGGCTGATCTCCAAATGCTTCTAGGGTCAAACACAGTGTCTGCGGTGGGTCGGGGCATAGCTCGGCAATTTACGCACCCCCCCGACCCCCAGAAGTTAAAGGGAAAACAATCCTCTGTTGACTCTTTTACATGTCACCGTATCTGTACTGAATGCTGCAGATAGACGCGATGGTGCAGCACTCAACACCAACATCCTTGCTCCCCCCACGCTATGGATGGCTGATGGTACAAAACGATGGAAATCCATCCTCATCATCAGCCTATTGGCACATGGGGCAGTGCAAAAGGGCTGGTAACCATGACAACCGTACCAACTTGCTTGGGACCGGTCGGTCAAGGCCGCCTGTTGCTAATTTTTCATGGTAGATGGTGCAGTATGGCTGGTAACCGTCCTCATACATTGCAACAGGGGGCTGAGATCCATCAGCCCCCACCCTTCATTGTAAAGAAAAGATTTCAATTGCCCCTGGACTAGCAGAGGGATGAGTGGCTCCCTCCTCCACACCCTTAATGTCATCTCTGGACTATCATTGCAGCTGGAGGCTTCCTTCCACACATTTCTCACAAACGACTACCTGTGTCTTATTCATGCATTCTATATTACTTCATCACACAAGTGGGGGGACAATGGTATTGGAACCCAGGAAGGCTGGGGGAAGAACGGACTGAACAGCTGGGGTTTGTTTCAGGAGCACACCCTGTGAATAGCGTTCAGCTCAAAATTTATGCAGGATTGGACAGAGAGCAGCTGTGGTCTCTGGTTGTATGATACAGTGGTTCTCTAGTACACTTGCACATAATCTAGGCAGGACTGATTCTATTTTTAGATACCCAAAAAGGAGGGATTGACTCGGGGAGTCATTCCCAAATTTTGCTTTTGCGCCCCTGGCTGATCGACCAGGGGCACTTATGACAGCACCAAATGGCGCAGTGCAAAAGGACAGGTAACCATGACCATCTTATTACCGTCTTCTTACCAGTTCATGGTATGGTAGACGGTGCAGTATGCCTGGTAACCATCGCTGCTGTCATGCAAAAGCATAAGCATGCTGCTGTGTAGCGCTGCTGGTCCGCCTCTATCAGCGGCATACAGTACACATACGGTGACATACACAAAAGGCAAAATAGGGTCCATTGTTGCCACGCTATGGCGTGTGCCAGGGCATTTCATGGAAAACGTGATCGAAATGATTGTCTGCCCTTGCTTTCCCGGAGGAAGATATGACTGGCGACATTTACCCAGAATCCACCGCGCGCAAAATGATTTGTTTGCAACAGCAGGCACAGGGGTCTCAACAAAAAATTCACAGAGGGACAGATTAGACTTCAGATTACATAAGTTCGCAAAAATAGTATCATTGCAAGGAATTTAACTAACTGTTTCCCATCTTCACCAGCTTCCACTGTCTCCAGACCTTCCTACAGGCATCCACCTCGCAGGAGGCTGGCGAAGAGTTAAGGCGGCGGAAAGAAAAAGACAAGGGACACGATTTTCCGGATGAATGTGTGTGGGGCTGCTTACCTAGCCGAGGCGGTACCAGCAGATGGCTAGTGGAGGGAGAAAGTACTCTCTGTACCAGCGCTCACACAGCGAAATGGGAGGAGATTGGTGGCCGTGAGGAGGAACACAAGCAGGCGAACTCATAGCAATGCTTGTACTACTGAGGGAGCAAACTGGGACACGCTCCGGCGAACTCTTGTGTATGTTCTGCAGGTCCGACTGCAGGACAGAGACCACGGCAGTATCTCTGCACACCGCCCTCCCCCGCCACAAAGTCACATAACCCCCCCTCACCTAAATAACAGTGAGGCTAGCCCGCCCTGGGCCGTGATTACTGTCACTGCACCCCAGCAGAGTGATCAAGTAACCAAAAGCTCTCATACCCTCACGATTTGCATACAGTCCTTCCCTTCCGGATTCAAACAAGTCCCGAATCCCAGTCCCATCCCATAAAACTGTGTACTTAAGTAATAAAAATACTTTTTTTGGTTTATTTAAGTACTGTTTCCGTCATGTTTCCTCCACTGAAGGACTGTGTTTGAATGGGGTGCGTGGGGAAGTGCGTTGCTAATTGCATAGGACAGGCACCTATTCGCAGGCTGGTACAGCACACGGGGGCCGGATCAGCAGCGGGGGGTAACACACACAGTGCAGTCAGCAGGAACCGAGTGTACCGGAATGGGAGGGTGGGTTTCCAGGTTCTGTGTGGGTTGGTGGGGATGATGACCTTTTTAGCCGGGGGGTGAGGTACGGGTACCAGATCTGTGTCAGCGGTACCTTGTTGTGGACCGCTGAGTCACGCAGCAGAGGAATCTGTATCCGTCCTCCTCCGCCACAAGGCCTCATAGCCGCCCGCCACACAGAATCCCCAAAAAGGAGGAGATGGCAGGCTCGTTGAAACATGCAGTCCGGCAATGCGGACCGCTGTAGGAGCAGGTGCCTGTCATTCCTTAATGTTTAGAGGCGGTCTTTACATCAGGCCACACCCTACCCACCGCAGTTCTGCGTTCCAGTTTGACCCTTTAACGAAAAAGTCATGGAATAAAGAATAACTCTCCTCCAGTAAACAGTAGTGACATGTGTATTTTATTTTTACACGTTTGTTCTTGGACGTGGAGGAATACGGGCTGTTGAGGCGGAACGGGGGGGTAGGTATTTAACCGAAGCAGGAGAGTCAACAGTAACTGGGTCTAAAGAAACAGGGGGCAGGTTCAGCTTCTCTGTGTAAAGAAACCCTGAATCCAGTCACAGGTCTCGCTGCTCGCTGCTCGCTGGTATTTGAAGAGTTCCTTGTCGGGCTGTCCCAGGCGCCTGTATAGGGCTTCAAGAGCAAGAAGCATTCACGGGGAGGCTGGGAGTTCACCGAGGATCACTATAGACAAATGCACATCTCCCAACAGTTTATTTCGTGGTACGGGACGAAACTACCTTCCAGCAGGCGTCAGAGCAGCCCACAGACTGAGAACACAAGCATCAGGCCCGTTGCCGGCCCATCCGACGTTCCTGTTAGGTAAACACCGTCCCCTATGGTCCCCCAGTGCTTGCAGAACCATTGAAAAGTAGCCCACTTTCTCAGGCAGATGCATGAGGAAGAGGTGGACGATAAAAGAGCGAGGAGGAGCAAACGGCGCGGGGATCGCCAGCGGGCTTCCATGCTTGCAGTGCTGTGGCGTCCACGCTGTCACTGACCAGAAACAGTGCGACGAACAGATTGCCCGCAGGCGATTTCACGGGAGGAGGGGAGTGAGGGCGTGATTGTACGGTTTCAATGCCGAACCGTTACCCAAAACCACGCCTCGACACATTTTTTCCCCCAGCATTTGCATTGGGGGGAAATCCCAGAATTCAAATGGGCAGCGGGGGACTGCGGGAAAAATGTGGAGATAGCTTCCCACAGTGCACCGCTTCGAAGCTTAGTCGACGCGGGGGCCCAGTGAATGTGGACTCAGAAGTTCGAATTAGTGTATTTAGTATGGATACACAAATTCGACTAATCATAAGGTCGAATCCACAAATTCGAAATTAAGTAGATGTCGAATTAGTCCTGTAGTGTAGGACAAGGCCAAAGAAAGCGCTCAGGTTGGTTTGACATGTTTTGTTCTTGACAAATCCATTCTGACAGTTACTTATCACCTAATTATCTTCTATGATGTTCACAACTTGATTAATTGTCTGCTCAATTGTCTCACCCTGTACAGAAGTTAAGCCAAATGATCTCTGGTGAATACACTCTCCAGAATACACATTATCAAATCAAACTGTAGAGTTAAACTGCTATTATTATTTTTTAAAGATTACTCTGAATATAACCAAATTGGGATACTTAGTTAGTGGCGGCACGTCCAGCTACCACGAGAGTGATCTCTGAATAGAAACTTTTTCTGTGCTGGGGGATGGACCGGGAATACTCCATGCGACATTTTTAGAAAGCTCTTGTGGAGGTACTCTGCACTCCTTTACAGAAGGTTTCTGGGAAGAGATGCCTTATTTTCCTCATGCCTTGGTAGGACACTTTCCAACATCACTCCAATCATAAATCTTTGGCGTCATTGCGGCACACCGGCATAGCCAGCATATGGACCAGGTAAGTAACCAGATGCTTGCAGCAACTCCTGTCTTTTCACTTCTGTTACCCTCAGGAGAATGATGTCGCATATGGTTACCTAGGGGAACTGCGGGAAGTTATAAGTTATAAGCCCTTATGTCACATACTTCCTGTTCCTTTCCACCCCAACCCAGGGCTGCTTCTTTAACAAGCAAATTATTTGTGCAGGGCTTGACATTGGTGCCTGTCCTCAAGCACCATCCAGGTGGCTATGGGAAAGGGGGCTGTGCTGAGATTGGAACCATTGTTCCCAGAGGTCTGAAAAGCTGCAGCACGAGACCTCCTGCCCCTGCTCATGGGCTCACTCACCATAGCTGTGGCAGCAAAGCGACTCTTGCAGTAGCCAGTGGTTCTGCTTATGTTGTGGCTTGTGGGGAAGTGCATTGAGGGCTGTTTCTTATATGAAAAGATTTAACCTTGCACCTCAAACAATGTCTGCACTGTCAACGCTACCCTTGTGCTTTGCATTCTTTGCAGCTGAAACCTTGTCCGTGGGCGCATCCTCCACACCGGGACAGTGACTTTCTCAGACTAGAAGGTGGAAAAAGAAGACTCAGGAGGACATGTTCAATGAGTTAATGCGTGGCTCCGAGAGTGCAGGGCAGGAGTAACTCTACTGAATTCAATGGGGTTACGCCTGATTTTTCTGTGGAATATTCCAGCTGCTGGGGGTGGTTCTAACAAGGCTTCAAACTCCCAGAAAAGACAGAGCCTGCTCCCTTCCCACACCTCGAGGAGCAGCAATCAGGTGTTTGTACTGAACCAGCAGCTCCCTCCCCGATGTGAAGGCTGCAGTGTCTGGAGCTGGGCGGGAGCAGGGAGGTGTTTCAGACACGCAAGGCTCCACTTTCCCTCCACGTTCTTCATTGCTGTGTAAGAGGGGTCGGACTGAGCTCCCTCTGACGTGCAGGGGCCATGAGTTGTATGGGCCTGTGGTGCCCAGGTTCCAGGAATATTCAGGGCCCAGCGGCCTGGCTCCACCAATGTTCAGAGCCGGGTCTCTCCCCAGGCCCCACCAGCCGCCCCTCTGCATCTCCCCCTTTCCCTAGAGTGTCCCCCGGTCCCTGCCTGCTGCCCCCGTGCACTTCCTCCTGGCACCAGAGCGTCCCTGCCTCAAGCGGGTGGCTGCCCTGCCACTCCGCGCTGCCCTCCCTCGCTGCTGACGCCGACTGCTGTTGCCAACAACACAAGAGCGGCACCGGCGGCACACTGAAGCAGCTGCTGCACCTGAGGAGGGGAGGAGGCGCACACATGATTGGCAGCCCTCCCCTCCCACGACACCCACCGGGAGGTGACACCAAGGGGCTGCTGGGAGATGGAATCCGGATTCACCTCAGCAGCTGCTTGGGTGAGTGTCCGACCGCGTGAGCCAGCCCCCCCTCTCCCCTCCGCAGCCACCACTCCTGCCCCACGCTGGGCAAGGGCAGCCCCATCCCCCGTGGTGCTATGGTGAGAGGCAGGAGGCTGAACCAGGGGAGGAGACCACATGTCATGCAGCCCCCTCCCACTCCCATCACACACCACAGGGGAGGCGACGGGGCTTCCTGGACCTGAGAGGGGCCCGGCCCCTGGGAGCAGGTGCAGTGATGGTGGTGCCGGATGAGTGTGCTGCCAAGGGAGAGAGGGTTGGGGGGACTGTAGCCCTAAGGATTAATCTGCTGGTCTGTATAACTATATCTTTCTTATAAATTTGAGTATTTAATGTAATAGGCTTATAGATTTATATTAAGAATAAGTTTGGCTGTAATGCAAGAGACCTACAGGTCAAACATCCTGTATGTGACGCTAAGGCAACTTTAGCACATTTTGGGGCCCTTACTCAGAAAAGTAATAATAGACAAAATACCTACGCAGATGTCTAGAGACCTTTGACTGAACCAGTACAGTAAAAGGTGGAAAAAGGGAATTTTTGCCCACAAATCTAACAAGTACACCACAAATGCGTACATACCTGTCATTCATACGCACATACATACCAGCCTATGGGGCAAGTGTACCCTAACATTTCCGTGGGGGAAGGATGAAATTTGGGCATAGGAGGAAGGATTTCCGACTAATGCTCTATAAAAAGGTGAGGCAGCTCACCATTAAGCAGGCATCTACCCATCTACCCATCTATCTGCTCCCGTCTACTCTTCATTGCCTCCACCTTCAACTACGTCTCGATGCTACCCATCTACGATAGCTATTAACTATTAATAGGCCATAGTATTATTATTTCTTTTCAAACGGTAAGTCTATATTTCACTGTACATAAAGCATATATAGTGAAAATAGAGCGCAAATAGCTCTGCAATAGCTTCCCCTGCCAGAGGTGTGAAAACGGAAATTGCCACAGGCGTGGCCCGTACCTTCCAGTTACTAAAACAGAGTGTGAGTATTAACCACGTTTGCAGCTTATAATATTGTATTACCATAAATATAATCTCTTAAAGAACTGTGATACTTGTAACTCTATAATCCTAACTGTTTTACCGTTTGCCATTTCATTGATTTTAATAAAAAGGTCTTTATGGCTATATCTGTCTCAGTGTAAGCTCCTGTCATGACCCCGAAGGTCCTTTTATAAACTCTGTGAAGCCTGATCAGGATGAACTTTATCTTCTGATCAAACAAATTGGCGAGCCAAACCCATATTAATTAATATCCAATAATTATTTGTAACATTAATTAATTAAAATTAATTAAATAAGATTTAAATTAAGTGGATAAATTAAATCAACACTACTAACACACCCCAAATCAGGCTACAGGACTGTGGAGTCTTCTTCTCTGGCCCCTGCCTGCCTGCACCCCAAACTCCTCATCCTTAGCCACACCCTCTCACCCCCACATCCTAACCAAACGCCTTAGCCCTCACCCTTCTCCCACACCCCAAAACCCCTCATCCCAACCCAAGAGCCCGCACCCCCAGCCCGAGCCCGCGCCCCCCAAACCCCAATCCTCAGCCTCACTCTGAGCCCCCTCCTGCACTGTGAACCCTTTCTACAGCCCCACCATGCAGCCCACACCGCCGCATATCAACCCTCTGCTCTAGCCCACAGCCCAAACCCTTCATCCCCAGCCCTAGCCAGAGCCCTCATCCCTAGACACCCTCCACATTGTGCAATATAGGGAAACTGTGAAACGCTTACCGTTTCAGTCCATTTTTACATTATTTTAAAAGTTATATATTGGCCTACAAGGTAGGTTTGAGGGTGGGGACCTGGACCCGTTCTGGGCACCACCAAAAATTATACAAATCTGCTGCCCCTACTGACATGGAGTGATGAGCTGGGATAAAAGACTCCAGGAGCAGACTCTGTCCCTGGCTCCCCCAGCTTCAGTACCCAGAGGCTGGTGTAGGGCTCCTTGGTCTCCAGGCTCTGAGCCCACTAGGGCCGATGGGGCACACACCTATGGCTGTGCTGGGAATCTCCGGCTCTTCCTGCACCTGGATCACCATGAGCAGGAGTGGGGTAGGTCAGAGATGGGAGGTGACTGTTCTCCTCTGCTCGGAGTGGGAGAATCATGACCAGGTTTGGGTGCTGCACTTCAAGAAGGATGAGGACAAATAGTACAAAGTCAGGAGGAGAGCAAAAGAAATGATCAGAGGTTTAGAAAATATGACCTGTGAAGAAAGGTTGAAAGAATTTGGCATGTTTTGTCCAGAGAAAGAAGGCTGAGGGGGGACATGATAATTATCTGCAAATATGCAAAAGGTTGTTATAAAAAGGACTGTGATCAATTGGTGCCCATGTCCACCAAGGGTAGGACAAGAAGGAATTGGCTTAGTTAGCAGCAAGGGAGATTTAAGTTAGATATTAAAAAAAACCTTTCTAACTCTAAGGATGGTTCAGCAGAGGAACAGGTGACCTAGGGAGCAATATATATGGGACAAGCCTAGGAGGTGCATCACGCTCTTGGTATCTGGAATTCCTGAGTCCAGAACAAAGAGCTAAGGGGTACCATGTGGTACCAAAAAAACAAGGTAGAAAGATGGTAGGTTAAGACTAGCCTCCGAGGATGCATACAGTACCTCTTTCCTTGTAAACAGGCTGGCTATAAAAAGGACAGCTTTAGGGGTCTGACTCTGGACACAAGCCTTCTTTGTAAGGCAAATGCAGCACTGCTGCAGGAGACGTTCCTGGAAATTGGAGTTGTAGTGAACCTTTGTTCCTGTAATATGCTATTACTGACTTTTAGCAGTAAATCAGACCAATATTGGTTATTTGGTCTCTTGGGCACATTGCATAACAAACCAAAAGTGTGGTCGAGCAATTGACCATAGGGTTTCCCAACAGAAGGGAAAACCCAGACTCTTCAGAACTGGAAAGGTTTACAGGCCGCATCCCCCAGCTAGAGTAAATGGGCAGAGCTCCACTGAAGTTAAAAGAGTGATGCCAGTTTTACAACCGCTGAGGATCTGGCCCTCTCCGTGTGCGAGGTTTAGTCCTGTACGTTCATTTGTCCATTCAGTCTCATCCCCTATGCTCACGGGGTTCTACTCTGCCACTAGACACATACTGTCTTTTACGCGGTTCCTCATTCTGCTGCATCTCACTGAGATGTTTCCGAATGGTGTCACTAGGCCTCGCCCTCTACTCAAGGGTTGGTGGCACAGACAGCAGTAACTGGAGGACTAGCAGAGAGAGGCTAGCATGTCTGGCACAACCAGGCAGGGCACTAAAGTCCCAAGCTTCCAGGGAAAACAGGCTCAGAGGTAATCTCAGCACATCAGGTGGTTTCTGTGACCCAACCCGACACAGCATGTACACAACGCAAGAAGACTGGGAAACAAGTAGGAAGAATTGGAAGTCCTGGTACAATCAAGGAACTATGATGTAATTGGAATAAAGAAACTTGGTGGGG
>NC_059088.1:840904-926259 GCF_020497125.1 Mauremys mutica | reverse complement strand
CTAACCCCAGATGCCTTTTTGTTACCTAGTAACCTGTAAGCTGAACCCCCAAGATAGCTATTTTGTGTGCTTGATTTTTGGAATTGCTCTTTTAAAATCTAGAAAAAGCCTAAGTTTCAGGTGTATTTTTCTTTCTTTTTGCTTTTAATAAAATTTACATTTTTTAGGAACAGGATTGGATTTTTGGTGTCCTAAGAGGTTTGTGCTTGTATTTGTTTAGCTGGCAGCCACAGCTAATTTCCTTTGTTTTCTTTCTCGGGGGCGGGGTGGGGGGAAATGTGTGTGTGTGTGTCCCAACAGAGAGGAATTTCCAAGTGCTCCTTCCTGGGTTCAAAGGTTTTTTGGATTTTTTTTTGCACAGTTGGATGGTGGCAGCATTTACCAAGCCAAGATCAGAGAAAAAGCTGAAACTTTGGGAGTATAATGCAAACCTGGAGTGGCAAATATTAATTTTTAAAATCCTTGTGGGCCCCCACCTTCTGCACTGGAAGTGCCAGAGTGGGGATTCAGCCTTGACACAGGATTATACACTGTGCCCCAAATCCACTGGAAGTTAGAGCCTATATACTGTTGTGATGTGAGCCTGTGTTCAGTACAGACACAGAACAGCACGGCCCCTGCACCAGGAAATATAACCCAGCCCCGCCAGTGATCCCAGGAGCAAGAGCAATGCCCGAGAGGGGTTTAAAATGTAATATTTAGTATTCCACCACTAGAGGCTGCCATACTGAGCCAGGTACCGTCCTCCCCACACCACTATTCCCCCCTGCTGGGGATGCACAATCCCCAGGGAGAGACAGCCAGACTGGCAGGAGGGGATATGGGGGTAATCAATTGGAACTTGGGGGGAGACCCAAACTTCCCCCTCCAACAGTGCAGAAGAGCCCTGAAGCCCCCTGGCTCCAAGTGGAATGGGAGGATGGTGGATCTGGCCCAGAGTGGACAGATTTCCAGGGAAGTAGCAGAGCGGTAGCCATGTTAGTCTGGATCTGTAAAAAACAAAGAGTCCTGTGGCACCTTATAGACTAACAGATGTATCGGAGCATGAGCTTTTGTGGGTGAATACCCACTTGGTCAGACGCATGTGGTGGAAACTTCCAGAGGCAGGTATAAATATGCAGGCAAGAATCAGTCTGGAGATAACGAAGTCAGTTCATTCAGGGAGGATGAGGCCCTCTTCTAGCAGTTGAGGTATGAAAAGCAAGGGAGGAGAGACTGCTTTTATAGTTGGCAAGCCACTCACAGTCTTTGTTTAATCCTGAGCTGATGGTGTCAAATTTGCAAATGAACTGAAGTTCAGCAGTTTCTCTTTAGAGTCTGGTCCTGAACTTTTTTTGCTGCAGGATGGCTACCTTTAAATCTGCTATTGTGTGGCCAGGGAGGTTGAAGTGTTCTCCTACAGGTTTTTGTATATTGCCATTCCTAATATCTGACTTGTGTTCATTAATCCTTTTACGTAGAGATTATCCAGTTTGGCCAATGTACACAGCAGAGGGGCATTGCTGGCACATGATGGCATATATTACATTGGTGGCCATGCGGGTGAATGAACCGGTCTTGTTGTGAGTGGTCTGGTTAGGTCCTGTGATGGTGTTGCTGGTGTAAATATGTGGGCAGAGTTGTCATCACGGACAGAACAGGTCATGCTGGTGGGGGAGTGACAATAGAAAGCATTGAGTCAAATGAAGTAAAAAATATTAACTGAACGAAAGTGTCTGATGGAATCTCTATGGATAGTAATTCCATGCCCTACTAATGTAGCAGTAGGGATATACGACCGACCACCTGACCAGGATGGTGATAGTGACTGTGAAATGCTCAGGGAGATTAGAGAGGCTATAACAATAAAAAGCTCAGTAATAATGGGGGATTTCCACTAGCGCATTGACTGGGTACATGTCACCTGAGGATAGGATGTAGAGTTTAAATTTCTTAACAACTTAAGTGACTGTTTCTTGGAGCAGCTAGTCCTGGAACCCACAAGAGGAGAGACAATTCTTGATTTAGTCCTAAGTGGAGGACATGACCTGGTCGAAGAGGTGACTATAGCTGAACCACTGGTAATAGTGACCATAATATAATGAAATTTAATATCCCTGGGAGGGGAGGAATGTCACAGCAGCCCACAATAGAGCATTTAATTTCAGAAAGGGGAATTACACAAAAATGAGGAAGTTAGTTAAGAGAAATTAAAGGTTCAACACCAAAAGTGAAATCTCTACAAGCTGCACCTTAATAGAAGCTCAATTTAAATATATACCCCAAATTAAAAAAAACAGTAAGAGAACCAAAAAAGTGCCAACATAGCTAAAAATGAAGTAAAAGAAGCAGTGAGAGGCTGTTAGCATCCCCCCACCCCAACTCTGAACTCAGAGGGCTCCAGAGATGATCCTGTCAATTAGAGGCTGGTAAGCATAAGTCCAGTACCTGGCAAACTGGGTGAAACTATAGTAAAGAACAAAAACTTGTCAGACACATAGATTAACATAATTTGTTAGTGAAGACTCAACATGGTTTTTCTAAAGGGAAATCATGCTTCACCAATCAATTAGAATTCTTTGAAGGGGTCAACAAGCACGAGGAGAAGGGGGATCTAGTGTACTTGGATTTTCAGAAAGCTTTTGACAAGGTCTCTTGCTAAAGGCTCTTAAGCTAAGTAAGCTGTCATGGGATAAGAGGAAAGGTCCTCTTATGGATCAGTAACTGGTTAAATGATATGAAACAAAGGGTAGGAATAAATGGTCAGTTTTCAGAAGTTGGGGAGGTAAATAGTGATGTCCCCCAGGGGTCTGTACTGGGCCCAGCAGTCCTATTCAACATATTCATAAATTGTCTGGAAAAAGGAGTGTCAAACATACAGCTAAGGGTAGCATAAAATCCCTCTTTTAACTGTAAAGGGTTAAGAAACTCAGATAACCTGGGTGGCACCTGACTAAAAGGACCAATAAGAGAAGATACTTTAAAAATCTGTGGGAGAAAGTTTTTTGTACATCTTCCTAAGCCATATCTAAACTAAGCATCTAATATTGCAGAAATAGTAAGTAATAGCAAAGAAATGTGTTCGGTTCTCTTTTGTTTTAGCTTGTGATTTTTTCCTGTGCTAAGTGGGAGGTTTATCCCTGTTTTTGTAAATTTAAAGTTTTGCCTAGAGGGGAATCCTGTGTTTTTGAATCTTTTATTATTCTGAAAAGTACCTACCATCCTGCTTTTACAGAGGTGATTCTTTTACCTTTTCTTTAATTAAAATTCTAAGAACCCAATTGATTTTTCATTGCTCTTAAGATCCAAGGGTTTGGGTCTGTGTTCACCTGTACCAACTGGTGAGGTTTTATTCTCAAGCCTTCCCCAGGAAAAGGGGTGCAGGGTTTGGGGGAATAGGACTCCAAGTGGTCCTTTCCCTGATTCTTTGTCTAAATCACTTGGTGGTGGCAGCATACTGTTCAAGGCAAGGTGGAGTTTGTGCCTTGGGAAAGCTTTTAACCTAAGCTGGTAAAAATAGGCTTAGGGGGTCTTTCATGTGGGTCCCCACATCTGTACCTCAGAGGTCAGAGTGGGGAAGAGGGGTAAACAGTAAGGCGACAAAATTTGCAGATGATACAAAATTACTCAAGATAGTTAAGTCCAAAGCAGACTGAAGAGTTTCAGAGGGATCCCACAAAACTGGGCGACTGGGCAACAAAATGGCAGATGAAATTCAGTGTTGATAAATGCAAGGTAATGCACATTGGAAAACAATCTCAACTATACATATAAAATGTTGGAGTCTAAATTAGTTGATACCACTCAAGAAAGATCTTGGAGTCATTGTGGATAGTTCTCTGAAAACATCCACTCAGTGTCCAGCGGCAATCAAAAAAGTGAACAGAATGTTGGGAATCATTACAAAAGGGATAGATAATAAGACAGAGAAAATCATATTGCCTCTATATAAATCCATGGTATGCCCATATCTTGAATACTGTGTGCAGATGTGGTCACCCCATCTCAAAAAAGATGCATTGAAATTGGAAAAGGTTCAGAAAAGGGCAACAAAAATGATTAGGGGTATGGAACAGCTTCCATATGAGGAGAGATTAATAAGACTGGGACTTTTCAGCTTGGAAAAGAGGCAACTAAGGGTGGATATGATAGAGGTCAATAAAATCATGAGTGGTATAAAGAAAGTAAACAAGTGTTGTTTACTCCTCATAACTCAAGAACTAGGGGTCATCTAATTTAAAACAAACAAAAGGACGTATTCCCCCCCCCCACAGTCAACCTGTGGAACTCCTTGCCAGAGGATGTTATGAAGGTCAAGACTATAACAGGGCTCAAAAAAGAACTGGATAAATTCATGGATGATAGGTCCGTCAGTGACTATTAATCAGGATGGGCAGGGATGGTGTGTCTAGCCTCTATTTATGGATAAGTTTATGGAAGGGATGGTATGATGGGATTGCCTAATTTTGGCAATTAATTGATCTTTGACTAATAGCAGTAAATATGCCCGATTGTCTGTGATTGGACACTAGATAGTAACTCAGATCCCACCCTACAGATAATTCTGTCTGGCTGGTGAGTCTTGCCCACATGCTCAGGGTTTAGCAGATTACCATATTTGGGGTCAGGAAGGAATTTTCCTCCAGGGCAAATTGGCAGAGGCATTGTTTGTTTTTTTTTGCCTTCCTCTGCAGCATGGGGCACTGATCACTTGCTGCAGGATTCTCTGCACCTTAAAGTTTTAATGCACAAGTTGAGGACTTCAGTAGCTCAGACATAGGTCAGGGGTTTGTTACAGGAGTGGGTGGGTGAGATTCTGTGGCCTGCGTTGTGCAGGAGATCAGACTAGAAGACCATAATGGTCCCTTCTGACCTTGAAGTCTATGAGTCTATTTGCCAGAAGCTGGGAATGGGCAACAGGAGATGGATCACTTGATGATTACCTGTTCTGTTCATTCCCTCTGAGGCACTGTCAGGGGACAGGATACTGAGCTAGATGGACCTTTGGTCTGACCCAGTATGGTCCTTCTTATCTGGCCATCAGCCTGCAATGAGCAGGGCAAGATGGGGTGAGTTGTGCCTGTCTGCCTTACATAGGTGCTGGACTAGGGTTCTGGGGGTGATGCCTCACCCCGGTCTTAATTAGTTCCCATGATAGAGAGTTTACAGGTTGGCTCAATGGCTGTCAACACCCCGGCTGTACAAATTGTTCCAGCACCATTCTTGCCTTAGGGAGCAGCCTGCTATCTCTCTCTCTGCAATTTGTTGTGATATGTCAGTGTGACGTTTCCCAGGAGTTCCCAGACACGTAACACACCTCGCCACCATCTGGCCTTAGCATGGGGAAGTCTTCTTGTCTGTGTCTGCTACGGAAACTACCAGCCTTGGGCAACACAAGCACTGCCTTCCAGGCTCCCGCAGGCCTTGCTCTCTCAATACAGCTTATTGATAGGCACACACCAACCCTGGAGTCCTCTGAGTGTCCCTCTGGACTGTTCAGCCCCTCTCCCACTGAGCACTCCCAGAGCTACTAGAGCCGCACTTCCCAAAGGAACGGCACACAGCAGCTTGTAAGGCTCAGCTCAGGATCACCACGTTACTTAATACACAGCGCTTAGCCATACATATACAGTGGAACCTCAGAGTTCCGAACACCTCAGGAATGGAGGTTGGTTGTAACGCTGAAATGTTCGTAACTCCAAACAAAACAGTCTGGTTGTTCTTTCAAAAGTTTACAAATGAACATTGACTTAATACAGCTTTGAAAATTTACTATGCAGAAAAAAATTCTGCTTTTAACCGTCTTAATTTAAACAAAACAGGCAAAGACACTGTTCCCTTACCTCAATCTTTTTTTTAACCTTTCCCTTTTTAAAAAAAATTGTTTATGTTTAACACAGTACTGTACTGCCTCCCCCCACTCCCCGTGTTGCTGCCTGATTGAGCATCTCTGGTTCCAAATGAGGTGTGTGGTTAACCGCTCTGAGGTTCTACTGTAGTGAAAACAAGAACAAGTTTATTATCAAACAGAGATTCCCATAATCGAGAGTGAGAATATTGGAAACAAATGGTCACTGTCACGTTGTCTGGAATGGCTCATAACTGAGTGCCAACCTCAAGGCAGAGATGCCAAACTGGTGCTATGTTGTTACTGGGTTGGTGAAAGCTAATCATAGAACAAGTATGAATTTCTGAAACACTGTAACAGTCTTACCATGGAGTCACAGACAATCCCCGTGGGCATTCCAGTCTATCTTACCACCCAGTCAAACTGGACCAAGTGAGAAAGGGTCACTTATACCAAAGATCACTAATATTCAGGTTTCTTCCAGTCCCAAGATATCAGCCTCTTATCCCAGGTCAAACTGTAGCTTAGATCACACACCAAGACAACGCTTGTAGCCAATCCTGTAATAAACTAACTAAAGGTTTATTAACTAGGTAAATGAAATGAGAGTTAAAGAACATAAGAACGGCCGTACCGGGTCAGACCAAAGGTCCATCTAGCCCAGTATCTGTCTACCGACAGTGGCCAATGCCAGGTGCCCCAGAGGGAGTGAACCTAACAGGCAATGATCAGTGATCTCTCTCCTGCCATCCATCTCCACCCTCTGACGAACAGAGGCTAGGGACACCATTCTTACCCATCCTGGCTAATAGCCATTTATGGACTTAACCTCCATGAATTTGTCTAGTTCCCTTTTAAACATTGTTATAGTCCTAGCCTTCACAACCTCCTCAGGTAAGGAGTTCCACAAGTTGACTGTGTGCTGCGTGAAGAAGAACTTCCTTGTATTTGTTTTAAACCTGCTGCCTATTAATTTCATTTGGTGACCCCTAGTTCTTGTATTATGGGAATAAGTAAATAACTTTTCCTTATCCACTTTCTCAACGTCACTCATGATTTTATATACCTCTATCATATCCCCCATTAGTCTTCTCTTTTCCAAGCTGAAGAGTCCTAGCCTCTTTAATCTTTCCTCGTATGGGACCCTCTCCAAACCCCTAATCATTTTAGTTGCCCTTTTCTGAACCTTTTCTAGTGCTAGAATATCTTTTTTGAGGTGAGGAGACCACATCTGTACACAGTATTCAAGATGTGGGCGTACCATGTATTTATATAAGGGCAATACTATATTCTCAGTCTTATTCTCTATCCCCTTTTTAATGATTCCTAACATCCTGTTTGCTTTTTTGACCGCCTCTGCACACTGCATGGACATCTTCAGAGAACTATCCACGATGACTCCAAGATCTTTTTCCTGACTCGTTGTAGCTAAATTAGCCCCCATCATATTGTATGTATAGTTGGGGTTATTTTTTCCAATGTGCATTACTTTACATTTATCCACATTAAATTTCATTTGCCATTTTGTTGCCCAATCACTTAGTTTTGAGCAATCTTTTTGAAGTTCTTCACAATCTGCTTTGGTCTTAACTATCTTGAGCAGTTTAGTATCATCTGCAAACTTTGCCACCTCACTGTTTACCCCTTTCTCCAGATCATTTATGAATAAATTGAATAGGATTGGTCCTAGGACTAACCCTTGGGGAACACCACTAGTTACCCGTCTCCATTCTGAGAATTTACCATTAATTCCTACCCTTTGTTCCCTGTCTTTTAACCAGTTCTCAATCCATGAAAGGACCTTCCCTTTTATCCCATGACAGCTTAATTTACGTAAGAGCCTTTGGTGAGGGACCTTGTCAAAGGCTTTCTGGAAATCTAAGTACACTATGTCCACCGGATCCCCCTTGTGCACATGTTTGTTGACCCCTTCAAAGAACTCTAATAGATTAGTAAGACATGATTTCCCTTTACAGAAACCATGTAGGCAGCATGCGTACGCAAATGAGTTACCACTCTGTGGTTCTAAAAGGTGACAGAGTTGTAGCAACCTGTCAGCACTGAATGTCTTTTAGGGCTAACCCAGGTTGACCCAGTGGATCTCAGCTCCTGTTTTCTAGTGCCAGCCCTGTGAGAGTCCAAACAACAAAAGAGAGAGAGATGAGAAAGTTTGTCATCTAGTTTTATTTCCTTCTTCCACAATTTAAGATGATGGATTGAGCACTTTTGCATGGAGCCTCTCCATGGGTGTGATAGGGTCATTAAAAAAGCCTTTGTGTTGTGATGTCCCACAATGGCCCATTTGGATTCAATAGTCCTGCCCATTGGGAAGGAACCACCACCTTCTGTAAGGATTCAGCATTTTACATTTGTTGTGGAAAAATAACCATGTGTTGTGTTTGGACTAGAACAGCCTGAGGCCCAGTATATTATTAGCATGCAGGGAGAGCCCATCAGTTTGGCAGCTTTTCCAAATAATGAAACACAAAAGCTTATATAGCTTAAAACTACAATTAGTTAAAAAAATTAATAAGAGTGTTTAACAGAAAAACAGCCCTTCATTAGGAATACAGAAGCACAAGCTTTTCTGTTGATTAACAGGTTGTTCTTTTGCAGTTAGCACAGAAGCTTATATTTTTTCAAGATTTGCTGTTGCAATTGTGTCTTGTTAGTAATTTTCCTCACCCCCCTCTTTCTTCCCTATGACCACATACACCGTTATCTTGAACAACATTTTAGGCCTACTCAACTTTCCTTTTCAATTCCCCCTTTGGTGCCTTTTTGGCACCACCTTTGGCCTAAATTTCCATACTTATAAGCCTGTTAATTTCCTTCCTTTTTTCCTTCTCTTTTTTGCCCAAAGGTTATTGTCAACAGTTATTAACTACTTCCCTGAACTGGCCTGGTTAGTATGAACATGGAAAATGCTAGGATTATTATGTTCTTTACAAAACAACAACATAATTCTAGGCCAAACCATAATAATAAAAGCATGAACATTTTCATTTTAATAATACGATAGGGTTGTTATATCGCTTTAGTTAATAAACACAATACATTATACTTAGTACATAAAGTAGACAGTTTATAGGCCATGTGGAAAGCATGCTTTTTAATATGGTATATATTTTGGCACATATGATTTGTTTTTGTAATTTAGAAATTTTTTGGACCTTTAGTAGGTGTAAAAGCAAATTTTGGAACCGATTAGGTACCAAGGCTGTTCAATTAAAAGGAATTAGAACTTAACTGCTGATTGTAAAATTTTATTTGCAGGCCAATAAATAATATTACCGCCTGCAGCACAGGTGAGGTTGAAGTGTATTTTTTTAAGTGGTGCCCTTAACATATACAGTTTATTATTTGCTTGGAAAAGCAGGTATTCTGCTACAGTAGTTCCTTGTTCCATACCTTTCCAGCAGACATCATCATGACATACCACAGCATGGACTCACCCCTGCAGCACCTCCTGCTGGTCATCCTCAGGAATTAGCTCTTTGACCCAGGAGCACCCTCTGCAGGCCAGTGATCCGCTTGTCATTGGCCCCTGTGTCCCTCCCAGGATCCCGGTGCCCTTATCCCAGGGTTCCACCTCCTGCAGTACCCCACAGTCTTACTGGCTTTCCCCACCCTCTATCCCCACATCACCTCAGTCATGGCTACTGCCAGTCTCTGTTTAGTCCCCATAACCTGGGGCAGACTGCAGTGTATCAGCCAATTATCACAGGCAACAAGAGGTTTGGACAGGCTGCCTTTACCCACCCTCTGGCTGCCCCCCTGCAAGCCCACTACCTAGGAGACCTAGAACTAGCCCCTGTAGCCTGGGAGTTACCAGCCTAGGGCTTTCCAGCTCCTAAGGCCTTTCCCCAGCCCTGCCTCACTCAAAGTCCTCTGGGTGAGTTTCCCCAATAGTCAGGCCTGTTTCCCTCTCCAGTCAGAGAGAGACTGCTCCCTCTGGCTTCCCTGGCCTTCTTATAAGGCCCAGTTGCTTAGTTTGGGGCGTGGCCCGAGCTGCAGCCACTTCCCCCAATCAGCGAAGGTTTTACTTTGCCCAGCCCCAGCCCTCTGCAGGGCTTTTCTAACCCATCTAGGGCCAGAGTGGGTGCTCATCCTGATACACATGAACAGTGACAACTTTCCTGGGTGTTAGTTTACATACACGTTGAAGCTGTGCGGGATTTAAACGGCCAGAGTGTTTATTTGACTTTCTATTTTTATTCAAATATTGGGTGTTATTTTAGGAGCATTGACTATAAAGTGGTTAGGCATATTGGTAGTTTCATTTTTTAAATGTTTTGGTGAATTACCTAATCCCACATGCATCCTTCTCACAGAACTGGCAGGATTTGGTATGCGGGAGTCTACACCCCTCCAATGGGTTCGTATACTCGGAAAGAGCATTGTGAATGTCTGCAGTTTTACCCAGAACATTTTTAAGTATGTTTTTAGGGCCATCGATTAGATGATACTTCTGAAGCATCTGTAAGGGCAGTGGGCCAAGTTTGATGTTTAAGATTACTTTGAATGGCCATTAGCTGGTTATTCAGGAAATCCTGAATTTTTGAACATGCCAGATTCCACTGCAATGCCTTTTTAGCCTTAGTGATATTTAGCACCATAGTTGTTGGCAGTTTTTGGGTTATTGAACTAAGGGTAGAAATAACGTGCAATTTACCAAGGTCAGCCTGCACCTGCGTTAACTGTGCTTTAATAATAAGACCTGTGGCCTTTTTTAATTGTCCTAATTTTTTTATATTGTTGGGCTTTATAAATATTACAAATTGCAGCTGTGCTGTTGGCGCCATTCCATAAGTGTTTGGCCATGTTCCTCTTTTTTTGAGAGGAAAACCTAGGCCTTTTGCTGTCCTAACCTAAGGGCTTCACCTTTTGAGAAATTAGGGTATGCAGAGGTGATTTGGAAGCTGGATAAGGGTAGTGTGAATTTATAGTTTTTAGAGGGCCAATTTTTAATGTCCTTTGTTGTCAGGAATTAATGGACCTTGGGGGTTTTAACAGTGCGAGTGTTCCTTCTTTTTTGGAACAGTCATGGTTTAGCATTATACAGGGAAGAGGTTACTGGCACATCGCCCTGTAATGATTTGGGTCTTTTAGTAAAATTTAAATGCATAGTAGTTCTGTTAGCAGACAAGGGAGAAGTTACTAGTGCTTCACCTTGTCCTTTTCTTCTGCTGTCCAGAAGGAACAGCAGCACCAAAAGGAGCGATAGCCTGCTTATTAACTGGAGAGACATCTCATGGCAGAGGAACCTTTTAGCAGTGTGAAGCATGGGTCCAGGCAGTTAGTTTTTGGCACATTACAGCGATGTTGGTAGTTAACAGGACTTGCTACGGGCCTTTCCAGAGCAGGACCAGGGCGGTCTTTCGCTGATGGACCTTTATGTAGACCCAGACTTCTGGTTCCAGCGAATGCCAGGGTTGCTTAGGATCCTTGAGTAGTGCCTTTTTTACCTGTGTATAAAGAGACCTGACACATTTTATTAGTGCCTGGTGTTGGGTGACGTTAAGGGCCTTGCACACCTGTAGCATGATCCGGTCTGTGAAATGGGTGCCTTGGTACTGTTGATAGAGAAGGGTAGATCAAACCGGGGAATAATTTTTTTAGCCACTGTGTTGGAATCGGCCCTGGCACAAGGGTAGGCCTCTATTTATTTGGAATACATACAAATACAAACAAGGACATATTTATAAGAACAATATTTTTACATATTGAAAAATTAATCTGGATATTTACAAAAGGTCCTCACGGGGTGGGGTGCACAACTGGTTTAGTTCATACTGGTTTGCCACTGTTGTGGACTAGGCAGATAGGGCAAGAGAGGGTGTATGGGGATCTGTAAGAAGATAGTGGTACAATACTCCTCAGATGCCAGACAGAGTTTAGGGCAATCCACTTACACCGGGTACTGGAATGGGGGGAGAGATATTTATCTCACTTGAGTTTGTCACGTGTGAATGAAGGACTGGATAGTTCACAACTGGTGCCCATTTACAGTTTGAGTGCAATGCTAATCATTAACCTGCAGAGAACATAAGAACAAACAAACATAAAAATGGCCATTCTGGGTCAGACCAAGGGTCCATCTAGCCCAGTATCCTGTCTACCGACAGTGGCCACTGCCAGGTGCTCCAGAGGGAATGAACAGAACAGTTATCCATCAGGTGATCCATGCCCTGTCGCTGAAGGAACAGCAATGGATACCGTGTAGAGTCAAGCAGCAGGGTTTATTATGCACAGCGCTGGCAGAGTCACTTTGCTTATTAGGCTCAGAGACCCTGCAAAATAATTAATTACAAATGATTATACAGGGTTCTCACTGGGCGGAGAGAAGCGATGTCCACACAGAAGTTAGTTTTAATGAGATTTGCAGAGCCTGCTAGGCGGTGGGTTGGAGCCAAAGTCCCACTGTGATGCAAGTCAGAGCCCAAACGTTTTGTAGTGTGGATGCAGCTCAGCTCCATGTCACCAGACTCGGGTGTGGAGAGTCTGCCAACACCATCTAACAATCCCCAGGGACTGCGCTTCCCAGCCCTTCAATTCCAAAACTTGCCACTTGCTTCCCAGGAACTTTATGTAACATGGGGATACTGATAATGGCCTCCTTTGTAAAGGACGTTGAGACCTTCTGAGGAAATGAGCTACAGAAGAGGTAGGTAGTCTTAGGGTGCAGGTCCAGCACAGGCTGGTCTGGCCCCTCTCCTCAACAAGGGGTCAGCTGCTGCTCTGGATCTGAAAGGCTCTTGGTATCTCCTCAACCATAAGGCCTTGTAATGTCCTAGGGACGATCCCCCTCTGGGTTCCTGACTAGGACGTTGGTTATTCCTTCCCCTGAGCATCCACCCTTAAGATTGGAGACTGGCCACTTCCCAGGGCTTTGGGAGACGAGTCAGAGCTGCGGGACACCAGTGTGGTGCTGAGGTGGGCCAGCTACTGCTCTCAGTTACCCGGGTGCAGGGCAGGAGTAACTCTACTGAATTCAATGGGGTTACACCTGATTTTTCTGTGGAATATTCCAGCTGCTGGGGGTGGTTCCAACAGGGTTCCCACACCCAGGAAAGACAGAGACTGTTCCCTTCCCCCACCTTGAGGAGCAGCAATCAGCTGTTTGTAATGAACCAGCAGCTTCCTCTCCCATGCGAAGGCTGCAGTGTCTGGAGCTGGGCGGGAGCAGGGAGGTGTTTCAGACACACAAGGCTCCACTTTCCCTCCACGTTCTTCATTGCTGTGTAAGTGGGGTCGGACTGAGCTCCCTTCTGACGTGGAGTGATGAGCTGGGGGAACAGACTCCAGGAGCAGACTGTGTTTGCCTAAGCACCCTACGGTGCCTAGGAACTCAGCAGAGGGATCTGCTTTGCCAAAGTGACCCTTTTGGTGGGTGTTGGGTTACAAATCACTTTAGTAGGGAGTGCAGGGGAATGGCAGGTTGTCACCCTGATTGTGTGAGGAAAGGGCAGCAGAACTGTGCTTAGCCTGCCCTGAGTGACGCTCACTCGCTAAGCAGGGGGGTAGGGACGCCAAATCCCCTGAGAGTGAGAGAGAAAGAGGGTCTGGACAGGTGTCTGTCTCCGGGGGCGTGGGCTCTGCCTAAAGAGTCCTAGACGTGATTTGACCAAAGACAGAGCTGATCAGACACACTGGAGAGTGTTTGGTTTGTTCAGTGGTCACTGGAGCTGAAATCACTGAGAACCAGGTCTAGCCGCTGAGACTCAGGGCACGTCTACACTTAACACACTGCATCCATACAGCTGCACCGAGGCAACTGTGCTGCTGTGGCGCTTTGATGGAGATGCTCTAAGCTGACAGGAGAGAGCTTCTCCCATCAGTGTAGTTAATCCACCTCCCCGAGAGGTGGTAGCTGAGTCGATGGGAGAAGCTCTCCTGCCAACACAGCGGTGTCTACACAGAGGGTCAGGTGGATATAATTACATTGCACAGGGCACAGGCCGGCTTGTTGCTTCAGCAGTGACGTCATCCTGGTCCCCTCCCAGCTTTGCAGAAGGGGAGGTCTCAGAATTGGTTCCCCCCCTCCACTTTCCTGCGAATCTCAGGGCTCCCGACGGAACAGCAGAGGAAAACTGGGACAACCGTGTGTCCCAGGGAAGCATGGAGGGCCCGACCCATCTTCCAGATCTGAACCCCTCTGCAGGCCGGACGGCTGAGCCAGTGGCAACAGCCATCTACCTAGCTGCATGTATGTCTCCATAGACTGCCCCCATCGTCCTGTCACCTACCCTCTTGCAGCCCCACAAAGCTTTCCTTGAGCTCTCCCTACTCAGCACTCTGTCCAGCCCTCCCGGGCACATACAGTATGGAATGTCACAGCGGTGTCCACACAGGGGGTCAGGTTGGTATAAACTATGTCACACAGGGGACGGGTGTGTGTGGATTTTTCACCTCCCTGAGTGACAGTTACACCGATATAGGTCTGTAGTTCAGACCAGACCTCAGTTGTCTACATGGTGGTGGCAGCAGCAGCCGAGGCATTTCTTGACGGCATCCCCCCACCTCCCATCCCTCCAGCAGGAGTTTAATTCACATGAACGCTATGAACTCTGGGCCTTCGCCGACCAAGGGCAGCAACTGTGAGTGGGGTGCAGGGGAGGGAAAAGGCAAAGGCAGGTTAAAGGAGAATTTGTTGGACTTTCACCCAGCAAGGGGAGAAACTGAGGCAAAGGCCACTGCCCAGTATATTCTGGGGTAGGATTTTGTTCATGGCTAAGGCTATGATTATGTCACAGACAGGAGGCCTTTCCCCTCCAATTAGCTCTTCCCCCCAATAATCCCCACCCCAGAATTGACAAGGGGGGCAGGGAGCTCCCAGATGCCTGCGCTGGGCCCTACCTGGCAAGGCTCCACTGCCGGGGCCTGTCTTCTCCCACGGGCTCAGCCGCGGTGCTGATCTTCTTGACACCTTGGAAAGGGGCCACGTAGGGTGCAGCGGCGGCAGGGAGAAGGCTGTCTCCATCACCAAGCATCCCCGACTGCCCCACGGTGGTTGACGGAGGACCCTCTGCAGTTGCCCAGCCATGCCAGGAAGAGGGGGGACTCCGGGGAGCTCTCAGCTGCCGTGGGGGGTGAGGGTACCCCACAGCATCCCATCCCCCATGGGAAGTGGGGGACCATAGAGCTTCCACGTCTCACAGGTGGCATGGAGCCCCTGAAGCTCCCACTCACTGCCATGGTGGTGGGGGACCCCGGAGCACCAGCAGCAGTGGCTCTGAGCTGAACCCGCCTCCCTGTTTTGTCAGTATCTTTTTAGTGAAAGTTAGGACAGGTCACAGGCAATCGTGAATTTTTGTTTATTTCCCGCGACTTGTCGGAGATTTTTACTAAAAATATCTTAGCCTTACTCATGGTCACAAGCTTTCAAATAGTGGTTGGGAGGTTTCTCAGATTAATGCCAGATTTCTTTCTCCTTTTTATTAAAAGTTCTCTTTGTTATACAGAGACTCAGTGCTTCTGAGAGGGGACGTATTGCTTCTCGGAGGCACCTGGGGTGGTCTGAAGTTTTCCCAGATTACTGGGTGAGAGCTCCAGCTGGTTCTGTTTTGTATTGGAACCCCCTAGGTATTGAACCCGGACTGGGTTGCTGCCGCCTCCACCTGGGAGAAAGGTTAGTCCTGGCAAGAAAAGCAGAAAAATGACAGTAGGTTCCAAAGCCACTAAGAGTGTAATGTGCAAACCAGTGTGTTGAATCTGGGAGGTGACGCACAGAGCCCCTGGATCCTGACCCACAGGGATAATGGAGCCAAGGGCAATTCTTCACGGTGCTGACTGCTCATCGGGAATAATCCGTCTGCACTGACAATCCTAGGGAACAATATGATATATTCAAATCATGACACTGCAAGAGCCAATACCGGCCTAGTCCACAGTGAGTGACCCCTGGAGCTCCCAGGAGAGGCAAGGGAAGGGAACGCAGAAGAAGTGCCAGGACAGGATATTCTGTTCTGGTGCCTCAGACATCTAGGATACCCCTCGATAGTGACCGACTCTCACTGACACTTGTAATCACTTTCCCAGCTGGCACCCTACTCTGTCTAGGAACTCAGCACAGGGAACTGCTTCGCACCTTTCTAGCAGTAATGAGACCCAGCTACAGATGACTGTTTCCCAGGCGGGTACTGGAACAGAGCAGAGGACCTCTTACCGTCTTGGTGCTGGTGGTGGGGACAGCAGACATGGACAGATCGTATGTCTGAGATTTCGTGCTGAATGTTCGGAATCCCTTGATCCATCTCCTGTACTCCTCTCTCACCTGGAGAGTGAGGGACATGGTCACTGCACTATGTAACTAACGCTGAGAAGATCAGACATGGCCACCGCGAGGCCAGTGAAGGTGCTGGGGGGTTGATGACAGGCACGGGCGTTACCTGGCGATTGAGGAGACAGTGCACCAGGAAGATGAATGCTCCCTGCAGGCTGTTGACGATGGTGAATAAATACGCCATGGCCGTGGCTGCTGGGCCGACTTGGAGGAGACCAAGGATCCATGTGCAGCCCAGAATGAAGAGCTGGGCGATGGCTTTAAAGGTCAGTAACCTGGATAAAGGCACATGGAGAGATCCCGTTACAATAATCCTATGGAGAGCAATTGGGTCAGGAGGATCTGAGCAGGGTGGGGTGGAGCTACTGTCCCCTGCTTTCCTATGTGGGACAGGGTTACTCTCAATGCAAATGCACTGGGAATTCATTCCCATGGATCCTAGATATGCTGTTCCCCTCTTGCAATCCTTCATACCCTCCGGTGCCAAGGACCTTCCAAACTAAGGCATCTGACCCTCCAGGATTGTTTTGTTGCCTTCTCACCTGTGGTCTCTGAGGGTGGACACATCTGCATTGAGGGAGGAGAGTTTGTTTCTCAGGATCCACAGGGTAAGGACAAAGAACGTTATATTTATCTATGGGAAGAGTGCGAAATATTTCCTGTAAAACATCCCATCTGGGGCTGGTGACTCCAGCTGAGGCAGAGAACAATTCCCCACCCCCCAACTTCCCCAGGGGAATATGTAGGGACATTTGTTTCCCCCCCTACAAAAAACACTGCAGAGTGGAGCCCTCTCCCTTCCTCGTTCCTTGGGTCATTAACTCGACTAGACCAAACTCTTCTATCTTCACTTGGCAAAACTCCTGCTGACGTCCCTGGGAGCTGTGCCTGAGTAACGTCTGTGGGCCTGGGGATACAACACAGGGACTAATCCCGGGACTGATCACAGCAGATGAGCCAGGTGGGACCTAACTGGGTCTTTCCTTGTGTTTTATGGGCCACGTTTCATTCCCTGCTTCACTGAAATCAATGGGGTCGCAGAGGTGAGAGGAGAATGGGGCCCTGTGGTTCTGTGAGGTACCCACCAGGATTATGGCACAGACTGGTCCCAGGAAGCTCCAATGAAAGTCTCTGTTCAGGCTAAGCCAGCAGCTACAGGGAGGGAGGAAGAAGAAGGTGACTTTAATGGGATTACTGCCCTTTTTCAGTCCTGGGGGCAGAGAGGGGGTGTCACAGGGTAGCTGGCTCTCAAAAGCGAGATGGATCTCAGCCTGCCTGTGACATGGCCGACTCTCTTGCGGGCACCAGGCAAACAGCCCTTCCCATGTACCTCAGCGTCTCCTGCTTTCAGCCACCACTTCCTCTTCCAGCTCCTCAAATGACCCTTTCTGGTGTATGGGCGCAGTATTGATGGAGGGCCAGACATGCAGCGGAGGGACATTGACCTAGCTGCACTGAAGGAAGTGGAGCTGCCCTGATTTACACCAGCAGAGGATCTCGCCTGGGGTGTCTAGAACACGCCACACCCTGTTTTAGTGGCGTCACTCACTTTAGAGAGGGGATCCACAGGGATTTGCACTCTTAAGAAGGTGCATTTGTTTCCTACCCACCAGCCCCACAAACCCAGCCTGGGAGCTGGGCGTCAAGCTGGGATCTTTTTGGTTTGTTCTTCTGCATCATCGGTGGTGTGAGGCGTGTAGATGTCTGACAGGGAGCAACTCAACTGCAGCGCTCGGGGCAGCTTCGTGTCCCTGGGGATGGGAAGGGTCCCAGGGGGACATTCAGCTCCCAGGCAGGGTAAGCCGGGAAATCTAGGTTCAAGTCAGACCTGGGGTGAGCCGGACAAGCACATGGAAGCCCCATCCCAGCTCCCCTTCGGGACGGGCACTGCACGTACTGTGTGTAAGTTCCATAGCCTTCAGGATTCACCGCTGCAGAAATAGCCACCACCAGGGCTGGGAATCCGTAGCCGAACAGGTACATGAATCTCTTCTTGAACCGGCTGGCGCTGGTGTAATTCACGACCTGCAGGTTCCAGACGGTGAGGAAGAGGTGCAGCCCCTCCAGGAACATCCAGCTGAAGCAGGCCAGGAAGAGGTAGTGCAGGAGGCCAGCAATGACAGCACACGCCACCTGGGGGAGACAGAGAGCCCAGGGACACTGCGGTGGGGAAGGGAAATGCTGAGTATGGGGAGACCTGGCGGGGGGGGGGTCACACCGGGTTTCTTGTTAGCACAGCTCTCCAGGTACAGCGCTCCGTGACCCAGAGACGGCAGGTTCCTCGGTCTATGGAGGGTCCTGTGGGTGCACATTGCTGATGCAGGAAGGGAGCAGAGATTAGTGGTTAGAGCAGGGGAGCAGGGCTCAGGGGATCCAGGTTCTGTTCCCAAGCCCTGCCACAGAGTCCCTGGGTGACCTTGGGCAAGTCACATAGGAGAGGGATCGAGGCACAGGGAGACTGTGACATAGGGATAGAACTGGCTGAACTCCAGGGGTTGGGGACACTCAGAGCACTGTGCCCAGTGTGAAGGGACCTAAAGAGGTGCAAACAGCCCCCCGGGAATCCCCCCAGTGTCCTGCACAGCCCAGAATCCAGGGAGCACAAAGGGGTTCAAAGCCCCACACCCCAGCCCTGCTGCGAGTGGAGGCACAGAGCAGGGGAGAATCAGGCCATACCTGACTGCCGGGGCGGGTCACCACGGTGAGGAAGAGCAGGTCGGCCAGGAAGAGGCAGAGGCAGAGCTGCAGGTGGAGGGAGGTGCTGACGTTGCGGATGGAGCGGCACAGGAGGAAGGTGAGGATGGCGAGGAGGAGGCACAGCAGGGAGAGGGTCAGTCCCACGTAGGTGATGATGGTCAGTGGGTAGCTCTCCTGTAACACAGCAAAGGGAGAATCACCAGTGAGCCCAGCCCAGCCCCCTCGGCTCCGACTCAGCCTTTTCCCCAGCAAAGCCTCCAGTCGCTCTAGGGAGAGCTTTGCCCACGGCTGGGTGCGGAGCTCAGGGTCCTGCCCTGTGACCCTTGTCTCACGGTGAGATACCGTCACTGCGGTGGGAGCCATTAGGACGGCGAAGCTGGAGAGATGGTCACAGCTGCAGGTGGTGTGAGTGCTGTTCGTGTGCACGGCGGTGCAGCCGTCTGGAGACCAGCTGCCGTTCTCGGCCACCACTTTCCAGTAGACGCAGAGAGCCTCTTCCTCCTCTTTTTTGGCCTGGAAACACAACAGAATCATCCTCATCCTCACAGGACCACAGAACATCGTTTCTGTTATCACATGTCTACAGCAAACCCAAGGCCACTGACAGCTCCACGGCTCTCCCCACGCAGCCCCCAGTGCCCACTGGGGCCATCCCGGTGACAGCGGAGAGAGAACACAGATCCTGCTGCTGCAGCAAAAGCCCAGGCCCTGCTATTGGAGCGAAAGGGGAATAAATCCTTGCTAGCCGTTAGCACTGGGGAATGTGGCACATGGCTGAGCAGTTCCGACAGCATCCAGCAGAGGGCAATGCTGTGTGCACACATACCCATATGCACCCTAACCACTTCATTACCGTAACAAAGTGGTTCATTACCATATCCCCATATTGACTGGATACATATCACCTCAGGAAGGGATGCTGAGATAAAGTTTCTTGACACCTTAAATGACTGCTTCTTGCAGCAGCTGGTCCTGGAACCCACAAGACGAGAGGCAAATCTTAATTTAGTCCTAAGTGGAACACAGGATCAGGTCGAAGAGGTGAATATAACTGGACCACTTGGTAATAGTGACCATAATATAATAAAATTTAGCATCCCTGTATTGGGGAAAACTCCACAGCGGCCGAACACCGTAGCATTTAATTTCAGAAAGGGGGAACTACACAAAAATGAAGAGGTTAGTGAAACAGAAATTAAAAGGTACAGTACCAAAAGTAAAAACCCTGCAAGTTTTGTGGAAACGTTTTAAAGACACCATAATAGACTCTCAACTGAAATGTATGCCCCAATTTAAAAAACATAGTAAGAGAACCAAAAAAGAGCCACCGTGGTTAAACAACAAAGTAAAAGAAGCAGTGAGAGGCAAAAAGGCATCCTTTAAATAGTGGAAGATAAATCCTTATGAGGAAAATAGAAAAGCGCATAAACTCTGTCAAATGAAGAGTAAAAATATAATTAGAAAGACCAAAAAAAAATTTGAAGAACAGCAGGCTCAAGACTCCAAAAGTAAGAGCAAAAAATGTTTTAAATACATCAGAAGCAGAAATCCTGCTAAATAGCCAGTGGAGCTACGGGACGATCGAGATGCTAAAGGAGCGCTCAAAGATGAAAAGGCCATTGCGGAGAAACTAAATGAATTCTTTGAATCAGTTTTCACTGTTGAGGATGTGAGGGAGATTCCCAAACCTGAGCCATTCTTTTTGGGTGAAAGATCTGCGGAGCTGTGCCAAATTGAGGTGTCATTAGAGGAGGTTTTGGAACAAATCGATAAACTAAACAGTAATAAGTCTCCAGGACCTGATGGTCTTCACCCAAGAGTTCTAAAGGACCTTGAATGTGAAATTGCAGGACTATTAACTGTCATCTGTAACCTATCAATTAAATCAGTTTCTGTACCAAATGACTGGAGGTTAGCTAATGTGATGCCAATTTTTAAAAATGGCTCCTGAGGTGACCCTGGCAACTACGGGCCAGTAAGCTTCACTTCAGTGCTGGGAAAATTGGTTGAAACTATCACAAAGAACAAAATTGTCAGACACGTAGATGAACATAATTTGTTGGGAAATAGTCAACATGGTTTTTGTAAAGGGAAATCATGCTTCACCAATCTACTAGAATTCTTTGAGGGGGGTCAACAAGCATACGGACAAAGGAGATCCAGCGGATATAGTGTATGTAGATTTTCAGAAAGCCTTTGATAAGGTCCCTCACCAAAAGCTCTTAAGCAAAATAAGCAGTCATGGGAGAAAAGGGAAGGTCCTCTCATGGATTGGTAACTGTTTAAATGATAGACAACAAAGGGTAGGTATAAACGGTCAGTTTTCAGAATGGAGAGAGGTAAATAGTGGTGTCCCTGAGGGATCTGTACTGGGCCCAGTCCTATTTAACATATTCATAAAAATGATCTGGAAAAAGGGGTAAACAGTGAGGTGGCAAAATTTGCAGATGATACAAAACTGCTCAAGATAGTTAAGTCCCAGGGAGACTGCGAAGAGCTACAAAAAGATCTCACAAAACTGAGCGACTGGGCAACAAAATGGCAGATGAAATTCAATGTTGATAAATGCAAAGTAATGCACATTGGAAAACATAATCCTAACTATACATACAAAATGATGGGGTCTAAATTAGCTGTTACCACTCAAGAAAGAGATCTTGGAGTCAATGTGAATAGTTCTCCGAAATCATCCACTCAATGTGCAGTGGCAGTCAAAAAAGCAAACAGAATGTTGGGAATCATCAAGAAAGGGATTGATAGAAAATATCATATTGCCTCTGTATAAATCCATGGTACACCCACATCCTGAACACTGAATGCAGATATGGTCACCCCATCTCGAAATAGATATATTGTAATTGGAAAAGGTTCAGAAAAGGGCAACAAAAATGATTAAGGGTATAGAATGGCTTCCGTATGAGGAGAGATTAATAAGACTGGGACTTTTCAGCTTGGAAAAGAGGCAACTAAGGAGGGATATGATAGAGGTCTATAAAATCATGAGTGGTATAGTAAAAGTAAACAAGGAAGTGTTATTTACTCCTTCTCATAATACAAGAACAAGGAGCCACCAAATGAAATTAATAGGTAGAAGGTTTAAAACAAACACAAGAAAGTATTTGTTCATGCAACACACTGTTAACCTCTGGAACTCCTTGCCAGAGGGTGTTGCAAAGGTCAAGACTATATCAGGGTTCAAAAGGAAGGTAGATAGGCCCATCAATGGCTATTAGCCAGGATGGGCAGGAATGGTGTCCCTAGCCTCTTTTTGCAAGAAGCTGGGATTGGGTGACAGGGCATGGATCACTTGATGATAACCTGTCTGTTCATTCCCTTTGGTGCAGCTGCCATTGGCCACTGTCAGAGGACAGGATTCTGGGCGTGATTGACCTTTGGTCTGACCCAGTATGGCCGATCTTATGTTTCATGCTGATTCCCTGAACCCCACTATCTACAGAAAGCGGCTTTCCAGTTATTCCGGCTCAGGGGTGAGCTAGGCGGAGCTGTTTCCCTAGAGCACTTTGCAGAGCCCTGTGTCGTGGTGCGACCCCCCCGGTAACCTCCTCTAGTAACACAGCCCCAAGGCGTCAGGAATGAGGAGGCCTCCTCTTCTCAGGACCATCAGGAGCCAGAAAGGCAGCACAGTCCAAATGCCTGGCAGGAGATGGTGCCTTCTATATGCAACTCTGATAGTCCAGATACAGAGCAAACAAAAGGGGATCTCCCTCCACGCACCTGTTTATGTCGCAGGGTGAAGTTTGCGGGGCTGGAGAGATGAACGGGGCTCCCGTCTCCGACGGCCCCACTCACCACCCTGGAGTTGATGTGACTCTTCTCCAGCTTCCCACCAACCAGTAGATTTCCCTCGCTGAGACGTCTCGCACTGATGATGGAGTCCAGGGTGGAGTAGGAAATAAAAGCAGCAGCCCCCACACCTGTTGGGAGAGGACATGATCCCTCGTTAGGGAGATTGGGACACTATGGCAAAGAACGAGCCGGCCGGGTGCCCAGGGGTCACAGTGAGTCTGTGGCAGATCTGGGAATGGAGCCACAACTCTTAAGGTTTAGCCACTGGACCATGATACCTCCTCCCTCGGAGCCCCCAGGAACACGTCTGGCTGGTAACGTCCAGCTGCAGGATGCAGAGATGAAGATTCAGTTTTTCTCAGCGAGACCAGGAGAGGGGCTGGCCAGGGATGAGCGTCCCCTGGTGCTGGAGGATTTGGGGCCCTGAATCTGACAGCTAAAGGTCCACGTTACCTGGTCCCCACATCTCCATTTGGGGGTCTAGCTAGACTAGGGCGTCTCTGCCCTTTCCAGTCTCTGGGCCCACTTCATACCAGAGACCCTCTCATGAGCCGCCTCCCCTCTGTGCCCCCAACTCCTCACTGCTGGGGGCTCAAGCTGTGGGACAGGCAGGAACGAAGGTGTCAGCTCCATGGCCACAGCCTGAGAACCACATGCTCAGCCAGCAAGGAGCACTCCAGGGCTAGAGACAGAGGCCAGGGCCCGGCCTGGGGATCCATGGGGAGGGAGGGAGGAAGGGGGGAACCCAGACTGGGGTTCGGTGCCCGGGAACCACTCTGTGCCATGGTTTGGGCCCTGGGTGTCTCCATCCCCAGAATGGTACCTTGTGTGGCTGCCCCGGTGATTGTATCACAGTGCATGTCCATCGTCTCCTCGTGAGCTCTCAGCGTGAAGACCTCGCTGTGCTGGCTGCAGTTCCCTGTGACGAGCCGCGTCTGGATAGCTGCGGGGGGTGGGGGTGAGGAATGACAGAGCCCCTCGCTGTGAAACCACTTCCCTGGGAATCTGTCCATTCTGGGCCAGATCCACCCCCCTCCCACTCCGCTTGGAGCCAGAGGGCTTCAGGGCTCTTCCGCACTGCGGGAGGGGGAAATTTGGAGCCCCCCTCCAAGTTGCAATGACCACCCCCCATATCCCCTCCCCCCATTCTGGCTCTGTCTCCCTGGGGATGCTGCATCCCCCGAAGGGGGAGTAGTGGGGGTGGGGGGAGGCGCCTGGCTCAGTGTGGCAGCCCCTAGAGATGGAATTCCAAATATTACATTTAAACTCTTCTCAGACATTGCTTCTGGGGGCACTGGCGGGGCTGGGTTATCTTTCCTGGTGCAGGGGCCGTGCTGTTCTGTGTCAGTACTGAACACAGGCTCACATCACAATGGTATAAAGGCTCTAACTTCCAGTGGATTTGGGGCACAGTGTGTAACCTCGTATCTCACGGCAGCCAGTAGGTGGCGCTGAGAGCCACACATCCCCCCTCACCCAGAGACTCTGTGGTCACGTCCTGTGTTGTCCTCTCCGGAGACTGGAGCGCAATGGCCAGCGTGGACAGTTCCATTGTCTGCAGGACGAACGTTACAGCCGACACAACCTCGCCCTTGCCTCCACCGTCCAAGCGGGAGGTGCTGTTCAGGACCGAGTTGAAAGGGAGAGTCGCGTTCTGGGGACAGGAAAGGAAAGACCCTGGGAGTGAGGAGTTCGGGGGTTCAGGGGCCACGTCCCGTGAGTTCCCAGGGGACATCGGGCATCCCAGCCTCTCCCAGTTCAGGGGGTTGCAATGCTCTCAGCGGGGAAGCCCGTTACAAAGGGGGTCCCTGAGGCTGGCTCAGGGCCCCCGCTGGGACCTGAAGCTAACTGGGGCTAGAACCCTTTGTCATTCGTTCTTCGCTCCTGCTCCCCCATCCCTCCATTACAGATGCCAGGGAACAACATTGTCACAAGCCCACGGCTTCCTAGGCTGTCTCTATGCTGCATCTGGCAGCTGCTCAGAAATGTCTGGCATCTCACTGACAGATGAGCTGAAGGAGAATCCCCATTAACTGTTAACAGTATAGCACAGGGGCAGGCAACCTATGGCATGCGTGCTGAAGGCGGCACATGAGCTGATTTTTAGTGGCACTCACATCGCTCTGGTCCAGGCCACCGGTCCAGGCGGCTCTGCATTTTAATTTAATTTTAAATAAGCTTCTTAAACATTTTAAAAACCTTATTTACTTTACATACAGCAATAGTTTAGTTATATATTATAGATTTATAGAACGAGACCTTCTAAAAAACATTAAAATGTGTTACTGGCACGTGAAACTTTAAATTAGAGTGAATAAATGAAGAGTTGGCACACCGCTTCTGAAAGGTTGCCGACCCCTGGTATAGCACCTGTGATGAACAACAACAGTTCTGAACACTAGAGGGGGCATGTGGGTGGACAAACACCAACATGCACTCACACCACTAGAGCACATGTGCACACAGACACAAACACCACTTGAGGGTGCACCCACCCTCCCCACAGCAGAGGAGGGCACAGATCTTTTCTGAGGAGTATCTACATGTCTCCTTTCCCCCAGTGAGACTCCTAACCTGGCACAGCAGCACACAGGGCTCTGGGGCACACACAGGGGCACTAGTCTGCAGGGCACATTCAAGGGGCGGAGCCTCTCACCTCCAGTGATAACGTCACATTCCCGTCTCCAAACATGGACATCAAAATGTCGAAGGTCGAATTAAAGAAAGAGGAAAAAATGCTGCTTTCACCGCTCCGCTTTCCCTGCAGAGAGACCCGGGCAGAGGGTGAGTTCTGCAGGCGCTGAAGGGCGACCAACATTGGTGTTTGCCTTATGCAGGGCCTGATCCTGACACCCCTCATTGAGTGAATAAAGCTTTTATACCAGACGTGTCCAAGACATGTACGATGGTGCTGTTGCCACAGCGAGAGGTTCATGTGGAGAAAGGGAACAGTTTCTAGTAACAGCTGGAATACATCAAGGCTTGGGACAAAGCCCCTTTTTGTTCACATGGGTGCTGGATGCATTGACAGAAAGCAGCCAGAGAGTGGCCCCTTGGCACGTGAGTTTTGTAGCTGATGTAGTGCTTGTGGGGGAGAGAAAAGAGGAAGTGAAGGAAGATGCAGAGAGACATGCAGGTGCATATTGAAAGAAACAGCATGAAAATCAGCAGAAGAAATCACAGTACATGGTCTGTAGATTCAGTGCTCTCCTGCAGGAAGACAATGGGTGTGTAAGTCTGCGGACCAGCCACTAGCAAAGCTACAGAAGTTTTAGAAGGTTCAATATCAATTTGAAACCCCCTAGAATATAATAAGTTGATAAGTTTGTTTATGAGGTTATGTGAAACAGTGTCAAAAGCCTTTCTAAGGTCAATATGACACATGCACCTGACGAAGTGAGTATTCACCCACGAAAGCTTATGTTCCAATATGTCTGTAAGGTGCCACAGGACCCTTTGTTGCTTTTTACAGATCCACACTAACACCGCTACCCCTGTGATACTTGACAAGGTGATAAATAACAGTCAGCATGGATTTGTCAAGAACAAATCCCATCAAATCAACAGCTTTCTTTCGTAGGGTAAAAAGCCTCGTGGATAGCTGGGAAGTAGTAGACATGGTATATATTGACCTTAGTAAGGTTTTTGACACTGTCTCACGTAATCGCATAAACAAACAAGGGAAATACAACCTATATGGAGCCACTCTAAGGTGGGTGAATAACTAGTGGGAAAACCGTTCCCAGAGAGTAGTTATCAGTGGTTCACAGTCAAGCTGGAAGGGCGTATCCAGTGGGCTTCTGCAAGGATCAGTTCTGGGTCTGGCTCTGTTCAGTATCTTCATCAATGATTTAGAGAATGGCACACAGAGAACACTTATAAAGTTTGTGGATGATACCAATCTGGGAGGGGTTGTAAGTGCTTTGGAGAATAGGATTAAAATTCAAAATGATCTGGACAAAGTGGAGAAATGATCTGAAGAAAATAGGATGAAATTCTATTAGGCCTCAACTGGAGTATTGTGTCCAGTTCTGGTGCCACATTTCATGAAGGACGTGGACAAGTTGCAGAAAGTCCAGAGAAGAGTGAGAAAAGTGATCAATGGTCTAGAAAACACGACCTATGAGGGAAGATTGAAAAAACTGCATTTGTTTAGTCTGGAAAAAAGAAGATTGAGAAGGGACATGATAACAGTTTTCAAATAGATGAAGGGTTGTTACAAGGAGGAGGGAGAAGAATTGTTCTCCTTAACCTCTGACGATAGGACAAGAAGCAATGGGCTTAAATTGCAGCAAGGACAGTTTAAACTGGACACTAGAAAAAGTTTCTTGTCAGGATAATTAAGAACTAGAATAAATTGCCTAGGGAGATTGTGGAATCTCCATCACTGGAGATTTTTAAGAGCAGGTTGGACAAACACCTGTCAGGGATGGTCTAGATAATACTTATTCCTGCCATCACTGCAGGGAACTGGACTAGATGGCCTCTCAAGGTCCCTTCTATTCCTATAATACTATGATATCACAGGAAAACGATGAACTCAACAAAAAACGTATAAGCAGACTGGGAAAGTCATGGAGTAAAGGGAGAGAAGTGAGGGGGTTCTCTGAGAAAGGAGAACATCTGTCAAATAGAAAAGTAAGATCTAGAAGATGGTCATCAGGCCTGCACTTTTGTATGGTTCCAAAATCAGGGGACTGAGGAAGAGCCAGGAGCTATTCATGAAGACAGAGGAAGTGAAAATGTTAAAATGGATGCTTGGAGTTACAAGGACGGGCCATGTTTGACATGAGGGAATTAGGGCAAGTGAAAATAGGACCAATGATAGAGATGCTGAGGGATCCACGCTCAGATGGTGTGGGCCTGTGACAAGAAGGTCAGAAGAACAAACAGGAAACAAGGTGCTAAACTTAGATGCAGAAGATAAGAGGATTGGGAGACTCCAGACTAGATGGGGGGCTCAGGCTGTCATACAAAAGGATGTGATGAGCTGTGGAGTTTCTGAGGAACTGCTTCAAGACAAACTGGAATGGAGAAGGACTTGAATAGCTGATCGCATGTAGATGGGACTAGCCTAGAAGGATGAGGAGGATCGAGTCCCAGGGATGAAAGGAACAAACACAGTATTGCTCTGATCTTGGATTGGGGTTTACATGGATCACCGTAATAGCAACAGCAAAGGTTTTTGTCTGGGAATTTCCATATTGGTGGTAAAACACACAGAGCAAAATCCCCAACAAATGAACAATGGGGTCAAACGTACCTGCAGAGAGAAATTCCTGAACGTCTCTTTGATGGCCACGAACTGAACACTGGAGTTAATGCTGGGGACTTGGAGCGATGGGAAGAGAGGAGCAGTCATTAGAGTTTTCACATCAGATTTTCATATTAACTCACTCCTGCCTAGGGGAAAATCCCCTTCTCTTCCCAGCCCCGATGGCCGCTCTCTGTCCACATGCCAGTCCTGCCCTGCCAATAGTTTAACATGCGGCTGCTACAAAACTCCCATCTCCCTCCCTTCCTCCCCGTCTCACTCTCTCTCTCTCCCCCCTCCATTTACAGTCCACTTTTCCTGTCCCTGCTGCTCCTGTGGTTTGGTTCTGGACCCAGCTCCCAGTGGACGGGATTTGGCCGGCTGGGCAGGCAGACTGGTAACTCCCGTCGTTGTTGTTGCACTGGGCTCTCTCTGTCCCCCCAGCTCCATACCTGAAGCAGCAGGCCTGGACAGGGGTGAAGAACCCCTGAGGCTGCAGAAGGAGCTGAGGTGCCCGGGGGGTGCAGAGGCACATGTGCAGGCTGCAGGGAGCAGAACTAATTGCTGGGCTGGGTGAGGGGCACAGAATGAATTAACCATAATGTGGGGGGATTGGTGGAGAAGCTGGAGGCTCTGTGCCGTCAGGAACCAGAGATCTCCTGCTGTGTGGACAGAACCACTGTAACCTACCCAGGGAAGAGCGGGCAGTGCGGGAATGGCCACCAGCACACGGGAGGGTGGCTTCATAAGTCAAAATACAGACCCGACACGATGAGAGGAAAAAAATCCCACAATTTTGGGGCCAATCTACTGATTTTGGGGGTCTGACTCCTGATCTCTGCGCTCCTGGGGTTGGTGACACTGAGATTCCCACCCAGAGGGCTTGGCCAGCGCCCTCTCTGCTCCCTGCCAGCAGAGGCTGGGCCTGCTCTGAGTTCACATGGGAGGAGAAGGGAGCCACCAGAGCCTAACGGGCCTGGCCTCATAGTCACGGGTTCTGGGCACTGAAATCACTGGGGGCTGGGAACGCCCAGCACATCTGATAGAGAGCAGGGGATCCCACTTGAGAGAAAACTTTTTTTGATGGCTTAAGTTCACTCACAAGGGCCCCCCACAGCCTAGGCCTCCTCCCGGTGGGTCCAGATTCTGCTCTCACACTGGGGTAAATCTGGAGATACTCTGGAACTGTGGCCAATGGGAGCTGCGGAGGCGGTGCCTGCAGGTGGAGGCAGTGCGCGGAGACTCCTGACCCACCCCCCATGAGCCACAAGGACCTGCCAGCTACTTCCGGGAGCAGTGCAGGGCCAGGGTAGGAAGAGAGCCTGCCTAGGCCTGTTTTGCTGTCGACCGGGACCCACCGAGCTAAGCGCCACCCGGCTGGAGCCCACAACCTTTACCCCCTCCCGCAACCCCAATCCTCTGCCCTAGCCGTGAGCCGCCTCCCAGATCCCACACCCCTTACCACACTCCAACCTGCTACCCCAGCCCTGAGCTCCCTCCCTTACCGAAACTCCCTCCCAGAGCCTGCACCCCACAACCCTCCCCCCACAAACCCACCTGCACCCCAGCCCCCTTCCCCAGGCTCAGCCCAGAGCCCGCACCCCCTCCCACACCCCAAACCCCTGCCCCATACTGTGAAAGTGAGTAAGAGTGGGCGAAAGGGAGGGAGAGGGATGCAGTGGGCAGGGCGGGGCCTTGGAGAAAGGGAGGGAGAAGGGTGTTTTGGTTTGTGTGATTAGACAGTTGGCAGCCCTAGGGAAGAGACGCTCCGCCCCTGGGGGCCCTGCTCACCCACTCCCCGGCCTGGCTCCGGCACGGATCAGTCTCATTCCAGCCTGGCCCTGATGTGGCCCCTAACCCGCTCCCCAAGCCAGACCTGGGCATGCTGGTGCCTGTGGCTCTGACATAACTGGAAACACCCCAGTGGACGGACAGACTGGGCTGGGGGAAGGTGAGAGCCCCAGACCCATTCCCAGCTCCCTGCCCCCTTAGGCAAGACCTCTGCCTGTATAGCCCCAGACGCTGCTCAGCCCCCCAGGTGCCTCCTCCATGTTCCCAGCTGCAGGACCCACCTTTGCACACCGTCGTGTTCCCATTGGAGGGGATGTAGCCAGCCAGGCACTCACACCGGTAGCTCCCATTGGTGTTGATGCACATGGTCTTGGGCCCACAGATATCTGTGGTCTTGTTGCACTCGTCGATGTCTGAGAGGGGAAAGCGGGGGGAGGGTGTCACACACAGCATGGCTGGGAGCACATTGGGGTGAATGACATGGAGCCCCCAATTTTAGGGGGCTTAGGGGGCTTAGTCTGTCTGTCAGTCTGTCTGCTCCATCTAACTCCTCCCCCATTCAATTCTGCTTTCTTCCCTGCTAATTGGTGGCGATCCTTCCTGAGGAAGTAGGGGCAGGGCCCCTGAAGAAAGCTAAACTCTCCCCGATATTTATCCATAACGCTTCTGCTTCTCACAGAAATCCTTGTGGCTAAAATCCCCTTCACCTGGACATCAGCAAACAAGTCAATCAGTGGGGAGAGTCCAGAGCGCTCACGGATCCTTCCCTTGGGCCGTGCTCCAGCAGCTCTTTCTCAGACTCCTCTTCTCTCTCTTTCCCGTGGCAGCGTTTTGCTATTTCCCGCTACGCCCCTTCCCCTCGGTCGTTATTTGCATAAAAGCAGCACCCAGAGCACTGCACCCACACGGCCATAAAGAGCCTCTAGACTAAATAGACAAGAGGTGGGAGAGAAAACTGAGGCAGGGAATTGCCCAAGGACACTCAGCAGGAACAGAGCTGGGACTAGAACCCAGTTCTCATAGCGTATCCACTAGACCTGTCCCTTTCAGCTTATTTCCTCCAGAGAAGGCCAAGAATGTATCTCCCCTGCCTCACCATGCAGATTTTACCCTCTGCTCCCCCTCACTGAGAGGAGCTTTGTGTCTCCTGGCTCACGGCCGGGAGTGCATCAGGGCTGGAAAAAATCCCTTGTTCCTTTGGCAGAAATCTTAACTTTTGCTCCATTGTTAAACCTCTTGGAAGGCAACGAGCCTACGCCATGCCTGTGAGGGGACCTGTATGTGCCGACCTCTTGATGATGATGCTGTGCCTCAGAACAAGGAGAGAGCAAGTTTGTCCTGCTCTAGTGGCTGGTTCCCATAAGTAGATAACAGCCTGCTACAATGACTGGCTAATGGAGTTACTCCCTTAGCTCCAGCAGCTGAGATGTGTCCTTTCAGTAGACAGATCCTGGGTTTGATTCCTGCTGATGACCCAAGCTGGTTCCTTTGGGATGTCAGCTCCTTCCCCAGCCTTAGCAGCTGCTGAGGGTTCGGTTAATGGGTTCCAGAAACCTGTGAGCCTTTTGTCCAACAGAGTCCTCGGCTCCTTCTCAGCCCAGTTTGCTTTGCAAAGATCTGACCTTCCCCCACTTCAGTGCTGTGCTACGAAAGAGCATCTTGGGCTCTGATTGCAGGTTTGGGGGGATGTTGCAGCTTCTAACAACCTCCCCTACTCTCGTGCCTCGGTGGAATTACGCAGCATGACAAGAGACATGGCGACCTTCAATCCCGGGGCTCGGTTTCCAATTTGTAAGACAGGCTGGGAGTCAGAACAGACACTTTGCCCGGGTGGGGCGCAGAGAAAGAGCGAGACCTCAGGGCAACCTGGTTAGTTTCCCCATCCAGGCATGCGGGTTAGTGTCAGAGATCCTAGGTCAGTTCAGTGATGATGCATTAACAGCATTGCCAATGCCAAGCAGTCAATAAAAGCCCCAAACCATGAGTCAGGCTGCAAAAAAGTCACGAGATCGGTTTAAAAACTGCAAGATTTTTTTAAAATCCATTTTGGCTTCGTTTTGGATGACTCTGGTTTGGGAGCTCTTGGTCACCCCAGCGTAACATTTTGCAGTTTTTCCTCCGCCATGTGGACCTGGGCCTAATTTTGATTTTAGCCAAAAGCAGAATCACGTGACTCCAGGAGGTGGGGCTTTAAGGCAAGGCCACGCGTTAGCAACACTGCAGAAAAGCCAGAAGCAGCATGCCTGTGCCACAATTGTTTCCAGCTCCTGTTGTACCTGTGCAGATCTTACACGTATCCTTTTGACTCTTTCCAAATCCCCAACTGCATTTACACATGTAGCTCCCTGGCATGTTGATGCAGTTCCCGTGGGGCTCAAAGATTGTGGCGTTTCGCTGGCACTCGTCAATGTTTGCAAGGAGAGAGAAAGCGCTAGGTCAGGCTGATCTAGGAGCTGCATCTTGGGCACTGGGGTGACGGGGCTGGTTACAGCCAGGAGTTCGGTTACTCGGTCAGCAAACAGGAGCAAGTGGCTATTGTCCGGAATGAGCCGCTCCAGCTGGGAAGGGAAAAGCAGCCCTGCCAGGACACGCGCCTGCTGCTTCCTAAAGTTATCAAGCAGATCAGGTGATGCCCAGTGCTGCAATACCAGTGCAGACGGCAATGGCTGAATGAGCCATGAGTTGCCAAGCACTGCAGCTATTCCCTGCTACCCAGGACCCATGGAGGAGGATCGGGGGTGGGGCTGGAGCACACTGTGCTGTGGCTATTCTCTCCTCCCCAGGGCCTGTAGGGGGCAGAGCGCAAAGTGCTATTTCCATGGCCCAGACACGAGGCCCTTTCCCAGGTTCAGGGGGACACTAGCAGCCCAGATGCTGCGTGCTGGGGCCAGCGAGGGTCCCCTCCCCTCTCCCCAGCACATCTCTGCAGCACAAGGAGTTTGCTCCGTGGGTCTGTTTATTCCCCATCCAAGTGCCGGGCACAGGGGTGAGCCTGTCCCCGTGCTCTGTGGGAGCAGCACCAGGCCTGGAAGGAACATTTCTCTGTGGAAGGGGGGAACTCAGCTGGTGGGGGCCAGGGGAGAGCTCACCCTGGCAGCTGTTCTCACTCGCGTGGGTGAACTTGGATTTCCCAGTGCTGGGCTCGTAGCCATTGGTGCAGCTGCAACAGTAATTCCCAGAAATATTGGTGCAGTTTGCGTGGGGTCCACAGTCTGGCGGGCTCGGGACCAGACACTCGTCAATATGTGCAAGACAAGAGGGGATCTTCTGTACAGTCCTGCTAGGGAGATGTTCCTGTATCACCCACCTGCACTGAGCTGGGTGACGGGACCCAAGCGACCAGGCCCCTGGGATCTTAACAATCACAGGCCTGACTCTCAGCGCTAGGCTGCTCTGGCAGCAGAACGGCCCCTTGAGAATCTTTTACCCACAAAAGGGGCCACCCATCTGCTGTGGGGCTGCTGCAGGGGGTCTGCGGGAGCAGGTGAGGATCACGTCTCATCACAGCCTCGGGCCACTGCCAAAGACAAAAAAAGTCCCAGTGCAGCACCACACCTGGAAGGAGCATTTGTGTGTGCGGGGGGGGGGAGAGGGTCTCAGCAGGTGGGAGCCAGGGGAAAGCTCACCCTGGCAGCTGTTCTCACTCGCGTGCATGAACTTCACTTTCCCAGAGCTGGGCTCATAGCCATCGATGCAGGTGCAGGAGTAACTCCCAGGCACGTTGGTGCAGTTTGCGTGGGGTCCACACTCTGCCGGGCTCGGGACCTGACACTCGTTAATATCACAGGCCTGGTTCTCAGCTGCACTCAAGCAGCACTAGGCTGCTCTGGCAGCAGAACGGCCCCTTGAGAATCCTTTACCCTACAAAAGGGGCCACCCCAGCTACTGTGGGGCTGCTGTAGGGGGTCAGTGGGAACAGGTGAGGATCATGTCTCATCACAGCCTCGCTGACGCCCTCAGGCCACTACCAAAGCCAGAAAAAGTCCCGGTGCAGCACCAGACCTGGAACGAGCATTTGTGTGTGCGAGGGGGGGTCTCAGCAGGTGGTGCCAGGGGAGAGCTCACCCTGGCAGCTGTTCTCACTCGCGTGTGTGAACTTGTCTTTCCCAGAGCTGGGCTCATAGCCATCGATGCAGGTGCAGGAGTAATTCCCAGGCACGTTGGTGCAGTTTGCGTGGGGTCCACAGTCTGCCGGGCTCGGGCCCTGACACTCGTTAATATCTGCAAGACAAGAGGGGATGTTCTGTACAGTGCTGCTAGGGAGACGTTCCTGTATCACCCACCTGCACTGAGCTGGGTGATGGGACCCAGGTGACCGGGCCCCCAGCAGCTTAACAATCACAGGCCTGGTTCTCAGCTACACTCAGGAAGCTGCTCTGGCAGGGGAACGGCCACTGGAGAATCCCCCACCCTGCAAAAGGGGCCACCCCAGCTGGTGTGGAGCTGCTGTCGGGGGTCTGCGGAAGCAGGTGAGGATCATGTCTCATCACAGCATCGCTGACAACCTCAGTCCACTGTGAAAGCCAGAAAAAGTCCCGGTGCAGCACCAGACCTGGAACGAGCATTTGTGTGTGCGAGGGGGGGGTCTCAGCAGGTGGGGGCAGGGGAGAGCTCACCCTGGCAGCTGTTCTCACTCGCGTGCATGAACTTCGCTTTCCCAGAGCTGGGCTCATAGCCATCGATGCAGGTGCAGTAGTAACTCCCAGGCACGTTGGTGCAGTTTGTGTGGGGTCCGCAGTCTGCCGGGCTCGGGCCCTGACACTCGTTAATATCTGCAAGACAAAAGGGGATGTTTTGTACAGTCCTGCTAGGGAGATGTTCCTGTATCACCCACCTGCACTGAGCTGGGTGATGGGACCCAGGCGACCGGGCCCCCAGCAGCTTAACAATCACAGGCCTGGTTCTCAGCTACACTCAGGCGGCACTAGGCTGCTCTGGCAGGGAACGGCGACTGGAGAATCCCCCACCCTGCAAAAGGGGCCACCCCAGCTGCTGTGGAGATGCTGTAGGGGTCCTGCACCCACCCTGCTCCTAGCCACTGAGGTAGGGGCCGAGGCAGGTGCCCAGCACTGCAGCTATTCCCTGCCCCCCAGGACCCAGGGCGGAGGATCGGGGGCGTGGCTGGGGCACACTGTGCTGTGGCTATTCTCTCCTCCCCAGGGCCCATAGGGGGCAGAGCGCACGGTGCTATTTCCATGGCCCAGTCACGAGGCCCCTTCCCAGCTCAGGGGGACACTAGCAGCTCAGATGCTGCGTGCTGGGGCCAGCGAGGGTCCCCTCCCCTCTCCCCAGCACATCACTGGAGCACAAGGAGTTTGCTGTGTGGGTCTGTTTATCCACCATCCAAGCGCCGGGCACAGGGGTGAGCCTGTCCCCGTGCTCTGCGGGAGCAGCACCAGGCCTGTAAGAATCATTTGTCTGTGGAAGGGGGGAGCTCAGCAGGTGGGGGACCAGAGGAGAGCTCACCCTGGCAGCTGTTCTCACTCGCGTGGGTGAACTTGGCTTTCCCAGTGCTGGGCTCGTAGCCATTGGTGCAGCTGCAGGAGTAATTCCCAGACATATTAGTGCAGTTTGCGTGGGGTCCGCAGTCTGGCGGGCTCGGGCCCAGACACTCGTCAATATCTGCAAGACAAGAGGGGATGTTCTGTACAGTCCTGCTAGGGAGATGTTCCTGTATCACCCACCTTCACTGAGCTGGGTGACGGGACCCAAGCGACCAGGCCCCTGGGAGCTTAACAATCACAGGCCTGACTCTCAGCTGCACTCAAGCAGCACTAGGCTGCTCTGGCAGCAGAACGGCCCCTTGAGAATCCTTTACCCTACAAAAGGGGCCACCCCAGCTGCTGTGGGGCTGCTGTAGGGGGTCAGTGGGAGCAGGTGAGGATCATGTCTCATCACAGCCTCGCTGACGCCCTCAGGCCACTACCAAAGCAGAAAAAGTCCCGGTGCAGCACCAGACCTGGAACGAGTATTTGTGTGTGCGAGGGGGGGTCTCAGCAGGTGGGGCCAGGGGAGAGCTCACCCTGGCAGCTGTTCTCACTCGCGTGTGTGAACTTGGCTTTCCCAGAGCTGGGCTCATAGCCATCGATGCAGGTGCAGGAGTAATTCCCAGGCACGTTGGTGCAGTTTGCGTGGGGTCCACAGTCTGCCGGGCTCGGGCCCTGACACTCGTTAATATCTGCAAGACAAGAGGGGATGTTCTGTACATTGCTGCTAGGGAGAAGTTCCTGTATCACCCACCTGCACTGAGCTGGGTGATGGGACCCAGGCGACCGGGCCCCCAGCAGCTTAACAATCACAGGCCTGACTCTCACCTACACTCAGGCGGCTGCTCTGGCAGGGGAACGGCCACTGGAGAATCCCCCACCCTGCAAAAGGGGCCACCCCGACTGGTGTGGAGCTGCTGTCGGGGCCCTGCCCCCACCCTGCTCCTAGCCCCTGATGTAGGGCCAAGGCCGGGGCCCAGCACTGCAGCTATTCCCTGCCCCCCAGGACCCATGGGGGAGGATCGGGGGTGGGGCTGGGGCACACTGTGCTGTGGCTATTCTCTCCTCCCCAGGGCGCATAGGGGGCAGAGCGCACGGTGCTATTTCCATGGCCCAGACACGAGGCCCCTTCCCAGCTCAGGGGGGCACTAGCATCCCAGATGCTGGGGCCAGCGAGGGTCCCCTCCCCTCTTCCCAGCGCATCTCTGCAGCACAAGGAGTTTGCTCTGTGGATCTGTTAATTCTCTGTCCAAGCGTCGGGCACAGGGGTGAGCACGGCCCCATGTTCTGCGGGAGCAGCACCAGGCCTGGAAGGAACATTTGTCTGTGGAAGGGGGGATCTCAGCTGGTGGGGGCCAGGGGAGAGCTCACCCTGGCAGCTGTTCTCACTCGCGTGGGTGAACTTGGCTTTCCCAGCGCTGGGCTCGTAGCCATTGGTGCAGCTGCAGGAGTAATTCCCAGAAATATTGGTGCAGTTTGCGTGGGGTCCGCAGTCTGGCGGGCTCGGGCCCAGACACTCGTCAATATCTGCAAGACAAGAGGGGATCTTCTGTACAGTCCTGCTAGGGAGATGTTCCTGTAGCACCCACCTTCACTGAGCTGGGTGACGGGACCCAGGCGACCAGGCCCCTGGGAGCTTAACAATCACAGGCCTGACTCTCAGCTGCACTCAATTAGCACTAGGCTGCTCTGGCAGAAGAACGGCCCCTTGAGAATCCTTTACCCTACAAAAGGGGCCACCCCAGCTGCTGTGGGGCTGCTGTAGGGGGTCAGTGGGAGCAGGTGAGGATCATGTCTCATCACAGCCTCGCAGACACCCTCAGGCCACTACCAAAGCCAGAAAAAGTCCCGGTGCAGCACCAGACCTGGATCGAGCATTTTTGTATGCGAGGCGGGGGGCGGGTCTCAGCAGGTGGGTCCAGGGGAGAGCTCACCCTGGCAGCTGTTCTCACTCGCATGCATGAACTTCACTTTCCCAGAGCTGGGCTCATAGCCATCAATGCAGGTGCAGGAGTAATTCCCAGGCACGTTGGTGCAGTTTCCGTGGGGTCCACAGTCTGCTGGGCTCGGGCCCTGACACTCGTCAATATCTGCAACACAAGAGGGGACGCTCTGTACAGTCCTGCTAGGGAGACGTTCCTGCATCGTCCACCTGTACTGAGCTGTGTGACGGGAACCAAGCGACCGGGTACCTGGGATCTTAACAATCACAGGCCTGACTCTCAGCTGCACTCAAGCGGCACTAGGCTGCTCTGGCAGCGGAACGGCCACTTGAGAATCCCCCACCCTGCAAAAGGTGCCACCCCAACTGGTGTGGAGCTGCTGTCGTGGTCCTGCACCCACCCTGCTCCTAGCCCCTGATGTAGAGGCTGAGGTCAGGGTGCCCAACACTGCAGCTATTCCCTGCCCCCCAGGACCCATGGGGAGGATCGGGGGTGTGGCTGGGGCACACTGTGCTGTGGCTATTCTCTCCTCACCAGGGCCCATAGGGGGCAGAGCGCACGGTGCTATTTCCATGGTTCATACACGAGGCCCCTTCCCAGCTCAGGGGGACACTAGCAGGCCAGATGCTGCGTGCTGGGGCCAGCGAGGGTCCCCTCCCCTCTCCCCAGCGCATCTCTGCAGCACAAGGAGTTTGCTGTGTGCGTCTGTTTATCCCACATCCAAGCGCCAGGCACAGGGGTGAGCCTGTCCCCGTGCTCTGCGGGAGCAGCACCAGGCCTGGAAGAATCATTTGTCTGTGGAAGGGGGGATCTCAGCTGGTGGGGGACCAGAGGAGAGCTCACCCTCGCAGCTGTTCTGACTCGTGTGGGTGAACTTGGTTTTCCCAGTGCTGGGCTCGTAGCCATTGGTGCAGCTGCAGGAGTAATTCCCAGGCATATTTGTGCAGTTTGCGTGGGGTCCGCAGTCTGCCGGGCTCGGGCCCAGACACTCGTCAATATCTGCAAGACAAGAGGGGTTCTTCTGTACAGTCCTGCTAGGGAGATATTCCTGTATCACCCACCTGCACTGAGCTGGGTGACGGGACCCAAGCGACAGGCCCCTGGGATCTTAACAATCACAGGCCTGAGTCTCAGTGCTAGGCTGCTCTGGCAGCAGAACGGCCCCTTGAGAATCCTTTACCCACAAAAGGGGCCACCCCAGCTGCTGTGGGGCTGCTGTAGGGGGTCTGCGGAAGCAGGTGAGGATCATGTCTCATCACAGCCTCGCTGACAACCTCAGTCCACTGTGAAAGCCAGAAAAAGTCCCGGTGCAGCACCAGACCTGGAACGAGCATTTGTGTGTGCGAGGGGGGATCTCAGCAGGTGGGGCCAGGGGAGAGCTCACCCTGGCAGCTGTTCTCACTCGCGTGCATGAAATTCGCTTTCCCAGAACTGGGCTCATAGCCATCGATGCAGGTGCAGTAATAACTCTCAGGCACGTTGGTGCAGTTTGCGTGGGGTCCGCAGTCTGCCGGGCTCGGGCCCTGACACTCGTTAATATCTGCAAGACAAGAGGGGATGTTTTGTACAGTCCTGCTAGGGAGATGTTCCTGTATCACCCACCTGCACTGAGCTGGGTGATGGGACCCAGGCGACCGGGCCCCCAGCAGCTTAACAATCACAGGCCTGGTTCTCAGCTACACTCAGGCGGCACTAGGCTGCTCTGGCAGGGGAACGGCGACTGGAGAATCCCCCACCCTGCAAAAGGGGCCACCCCAGCTGCTGTGGAGATGCTGTAGGGGTCCTGCACCCACCCTGCTCCTAGCCCCTGATGTTGGGGCCGAGGCCAGGGCCCAGCACTGCAGCTATTCCCTGCCCCCCAGGACCCAGGGCGGAGGATCGGGGGCGTGGCTGGGGCACACTGTGCTGTGGCTATTCTCTCCTCCACAGGGCCCATAGGGGGCAGAGCGCACGGTGCTATTTCCATGGCCCAGACACGAGGCCCCTTCCCAGGTTCAGCAGGGCACTAGCAGCCTAGATGCTGGGGCCAGCGAGGGTCCCCTCCCCTCTTCCCAGCGCATCTCTGCAGCACAAGGAGTTTGCTCTGTGGATCTGTTAATTCTCTGTCCAAGCGCTGGGCACAGGGGTGAGCCCGGCCCCATGCTCTGCGGGAGCAGGCGAGGGTCACCTCTAACCACAGCCTCGCTGACAACCTCAGTCCACTGCCAAAGCCGGCAGCAGCTCCTGTGCAGCACCAGGCCTGGAAGGAGCATTTGTGTGTGCGAGGGGGGGTCTCAGCAGGTGAGGCCAGGGGAGAGCTCACCCCGGCAGCTGTTCTCACTCGCGAGTGTGAACTTGGCTTTCCCAGAGCTGGGCTCATAGCCATCGATGCAGGTGCAATAGTAACTCCCGGGCACGTTGGTGCAGTTTGCCTGGGGTCCGCAGTCTGCCGGTCTCGGGCCCTGACACTCGTCAATATCTGCAACACAAGAGGGGACGCTCTGTACAGTCCTGCCAGGGAGACGTTCCTGCATCGTCCACCTGTACTGAGCTGGGTGACGGGACCCAAGCGACCAGGCCCCTGGGATCTTAACAATCACAGGCCTGGTTCTCAGCTACACTCAGGCGGCACTAGGCTGCTCTGGCAGGGATCGGCCACTTGAGAATCCCCCACCCTGCAAAAGGGGTCACCCCAGCTGGTGTGGAGCTGCTGTAGGGGTCCTGCCCCCACCCTGCTCCTAGCCCCTGATGTAGAGGCTGAGGTCAGGGTGCCCAACACTGCAGCTATTCCCTGCCCCCCAGGACCCATGGGGAGGATCGGGGGTGGGGCTGGAGCACACTGTGCTGTGGCTATTCTCTCCTCACCAGGGCCCAGAGGGGGCAGAGCGCACGGTGCTATTTCCATGGTTCATACACGAGGTCCCTTCCCAGCTCAGGGGGACACGAGCAGCCCAGATGCTGCGTGCTGGGGCCAGCGAGGGTCCCCTCCCCTCTCCCCAGCGCATCTCTGCAGCACAAGGAGTTTGCTGTGTGGGTCTGTTTATCCCACATCCAAACGCCGGCCTCAGGGGTGAGCCTGTCCCCGTGCTCTGCGGGAGCAGCACCAGGCCTGGAAGGAACATTTGTCTGTGGAAGGGGGGATCTCAGCTGGTGGGGGCCAGGGGAGAGCTCACCCTGGCAGCTGTTCTCACTCGCGTGCGTGAAATTGGCTTTCCCAGAGCTGGGCTCATAGCCATCGATGCAGGTGCAGTAGTAACTCCCAGGCACGTTGGTGCAGTTTGCGTGGGGTCCGCAGTCTGCCGGGATCGGGCCCTGACACTCGTTAATATCTGCAAGACAAAAGAGGATGTTTTGTACAGTCCTGCTAGGGAGATGTTCCTGTATCACCCACCTGCACTGAGCTGGGTGATGGGACCCAGGCGACCGGGCCCCCAGCAGCTTAACAATCACAGGCCTGGTTCTCAGCTACACTCAGGCGGCACTAGGCTGCTCTGGCAGGGAACGGCCACTGGGGAATCCCCCACCCTGCGAAAGGGGACACCCCACCTGCTGTTGAGCTGCTGTCGGGGTCCTGCACCCACCCTGCTCCTAGCCCCTGATGTAGGGGCCGAGGCTGGTGCCCAGCACTGCAGCTATTCCCTGCCCCCCAGGACCCATGGGGAGGATCGGGGGTGGGGCTGGAGCACACTGTGCTGTGGCTATTCTCTCCTCCCCAGGGCCCATAGGGGGCAGAGCGCACGGTGCTATTTCCACGGCCCAGACACGAGGCCCCTTCCCAGCTCAGGGGGGCACTAGGAGCCCAGATGCTGCATGTTGGGGACAGTGAGGGTCCCCTCCCCCCTCCCCAGCGTATCTCTGCAGCACAAGGAGTTTGCTCTGTGGGTCTGTTTATCCCCCATCCGAGCGCCGGTGTTAACTCGGCCCCACGCTCTGCGAGAGCAGGTGAGAATTACGTCTCATCACAGCTTCACTGATGACCTTGGGCTACTGTCAAAGTGAGCAGCCACCATGGTGCAGCGACAGGCCTGGAACGAGCATTTTGTGTGCGAGGGGGGGTCTCAGCAGGTGGGGCCAGGGGGAGCTCACCCTGGCAGCTGTTCTCATTCGCGTGGGTGAACTTGGCTTTCCCAGAGCTGGGCTCGTAGCCAACGATGCAGGTGCAGTAGTAACTCCCGGGCACGTTGGCGCAGTTTGTGTGTGGTCCGCAGTCTGCCGGGCTCGGGCCCTGACACTCATCAATATCTGCAACACAAGAGGGGACGCTCTGTACAGTCCCGCCAGGGAGACGTTCCTGCATTGCCCACCTGCACTGAGCTGGGTGACGGGACCCACGCGACCAGGCCCCTGGGAGCTTAACAATCACAGGCCTGACTCTCAGTGCTAGGCTGCTCTGGCAGCAGAACGGCCCCTTGAGAATCCTTTACCCACAAAAGGGGCCACCCCAGCTGCTGTGGGGCTGCTGTAGGGGGTCTGCGGAAGCAGGTGAGGATCATGTCTCATCACAGCCTCGCTGACAACCTCAGTCCACTGTGAAAGCCATAAAAAGTCCCGGTGCAGCACCAGACCTGGAACGAGCATTTGTGTGTGCGAGGGGGGGCGGTCTCAGCAGGTGGGGGCAGGGGAGAGCTCACCCTGGCAGCTGTTCTCACTCGCGTGCGTGAAATTGGCTTTCCCAGAGCTGGGCTCGTAGCCAGCGATGCAGGTGCAGTAGTAACTCCGAGGCACGTTGGTGCAGTTTGCGTGGGGTCCGCAGTCTGCCGGGCTCAGGCCCAGACACTCGTCAATATCTGCAACACAAGAGTTGACGCTCTGTACAGTCCTGCCAGGGAGACGTTCCTGTATCACCCACCTGCACTGAGCTGGGTGATGGGACCCAGGCGACCGGGGCCCCAGCAGCTTAACAATCACAGGCCTGGTTCTCAGCTACACTCAGGCGGCACTAGGCTGCTCCTAGCCCCTGATGTAGAGGCTGAGGTCAGGGTGCCCAGAACTGCAGCTATTCCCTGCCACCCAGGACCAAAAGCGGGAAGATTCGGGGTGTCATCATGGTGTCCTGTACTTCAGCTATTCCCTGCCACCAGCACCTATGGGGAGGATCAAGGGCATGGTTGGAGAACACTGTGCTGCGGCTATTCTCTCCTCACCAGGGCCCATAGGGGGCAGAGCGCACTGTGCTATTTCCATGGTTCATACACGTGTCCCCTTCCCAGCTCATGGGGACACTAGCAGCCCAGATGCTGCGTGCTGGGGCCAGCGACGGTCCCCTCCCCTCTCCCCAGCACATCTCTGCAGCACAAGGAGTTTGCTGGGTGGGTCTGTTTATCCCCCATCCAAGTGGGAGCAGCATCAGGCCTGGAAGGAACATTTGTCTGTGGAAGGGGGGATCTCAGCAGGTGGGGGCTAGAGGAGAGCTCACCCTGGCAGCTGTTCTCACTCGTCTGGGTGAACTTGGTTTTCCCAGTGCTGGGCTCGTAGCCATTGGTGCAGCTGCAGGAGTAATTCCCAGAAATATTGGTGCAGTTTGCGTGGGGTCCGCAGTCTGGCGGGCTCGGGCCCAGACACTCGTCAATATCTGCAAGACAAGAGGGGATGTTCTGTACAGTCCTGCCAGGGAGATGTTCCTGTATCACCCACCTTCACTGAGCTGGGTGACGGGACCCAAGCGACCAGGCCCCTGGGATCTTAACAATCACAGGCCTGACTCTCAGCTGCACTCAAGCAGCACTAGGGTGCTCTGGCAGCGGAACGGCCCCTTGAGAATCCTTTACCCACAAAAGGGGCCACCCCAGCTGCTGTGGGGCTGCTGTAGGGGGTCTGCGGGAGCAGGTGAGGATCATGTCTCATCACAGCCTCGCTGACGCCCTCGGACCACTGTGAAAGCCAGAAAAAGTCCCGGTGCAGCACCAGGCTGGAACGAGCATTTGTGTGTGCGGGGGGGGGGGGGGGACTCAGCAGGTGGGGTCAGGGGAGAGCTCACCCTGGCAGCTGTTCTCACTCGCGTGCATGAACTTCGCTTTCCCAGAGCTGGGCTCGTAGCCATCGATGCAGGTGCAGTAGTAACTCCCAGGCACGTTGGTACAGTTTGCGTGGGGTCCACAGTCTGCCGGGCTCGGGCCCTGACACTCGTCAATATCTGCAACACAAGAGGGGATGTTCTGTTAGCAAGTTTGCAGATGACACTAAACTGGGAGGAGTGGTTGATACGCTGGAGGGTAGGGATAGGATACAGAGGGACCTAGACAAATTAGAGGATTGGGCCAAAAGAAATATGATGAGGTTCAACAAGGACAAGTGCAGAGTCCTGCACTTAGGACGGAAGAATCCCATGCACTGCTACAGACTAGGGACCAAATGGCTGGGTAGCAGTTCTGCAGAAAAGGACCTAGGGGTTACGGTGGACGAAAAGCTGAATATGAGTCAACAGTGTGCCCTTGTTGCCAAGAAGGCTAATGGCATTTTGGGTTGTATAAGTAGGGGCATTTCCAGCAGATCAAGGGATGTGATCATCCCCCTCTACTCAGCACTGGTGAGGCCTCATTTGGAGTACTGTGTCCAGTTTTGGGCCCCACACTACAAGAAGGATGTGGATAAATTGGAGGGAGTCCAGCGGAGGGCAACAAAAATGATTAGGGGGCTGGAGCACATGACTTATGAGGAGAGGCTGAGGGAACTGGGATTGTTTAGCCTGCAGAAGAGAAGAATGAGGGGGGATTTGATAGCTGCTTTCAACTACCTGAAAGGGGGTTCCAAAGAGGATGGATCTAGACTGTTCTCAGTGGTAGAAGATGACAGAACAAGGAGTAATGGTCTCAAGTTGCAGAGGGGGAGGTTTAGGTTGGATATTAGGAAAAACTTTTTCACTAGTAGGGTGGTGAAGAACTGGAATGGGTTACCTAGGGAGGTAGTGGAATCTCCTTCCTTAGAGGTTTTTAAGGTCAGGCTTGACAAAGCCCTGGCTGGGATGATTTAGTTGGGTTTGGTCCTGCTTTGAGCAGGGGGTTGGACTAGATGACCTCCTGAGGTCCCTTCCAACCCTGAGATTCTATGATTCTATGATTCTATGTATAGTCCTGCTAGGGAGATGTTCCTTTATCACCCACCTGCACTGAGCTGGGTGATGGGACCCAGGCAACCGGGCCCCCAGCAGCTTAACAATCACAGGCCTGGTTCTCAGCTACACTCAGGAGGCACTAGGCAGCTCTGGCAGGGAACGGCGACTGGAGAATCCCCCACCCTGCAAAAGGGGCCACCCCAGCTGCTGTGGAGATGCTGTAGGGATCCTGCACCCACCCTGCTCCTAGCCCCTGATGTAGGGGCCGAGGCTGGTGCCCAGCACTACAGCTATTCCCTGCCCCCAGGACCCATGGGGAGGATCGGGGGTGGGGCTGGGGCACACTGTGCTGTGGCTATTCCCTCCTCCCCAGGGCCCATAGGGGGCAGAGCGCACGGTGCTATTTCCATGGCCCAGACACGAGGCCCCTTCCCAGCTCAGGGGGGCACTAGCAGCCCAGATGCTGCGTGCTGGGGCCAGTGGCGAGGGTCCCCTCCCCCCTCCCCAGCGCATCTCTGCAGCACAAGGAGTTTGCTCTGTGGGTCTGTTTATCCCCCATCCGAGCGCCGGTGTTAACTCGGCCCCACGCTCTGCGGGAGCAGGTGAGAATTACGTCTCATCACAGCTTCACTGATGACCTTGGGCTACTGTCAAAGTGAGCAGCCACCATGGTGCAGCGACAGGCCTGGAATGAGCATTTTGTGTGCGGGGGGCAGTCTCAGCAGGTGGAGCCAGGGCAGAGCTCACCCTGGCAGCTGTTCTGACTCGCGTGCGTGAACTTGGCTTTCCCAGAGCTGGGCTCGTAGCCAACGATGCAGGTGCAGTGGTAACTCCCGGGCACGTTGGTGCAGTTTGCGTGGGGTCCGCAGTCTGCCGGGCTCGGGCCCTGACACTCCTCAATATCTGCAACACAAGAGGGGATGCTCTGTACAGTCCTGCCAGGGAGACGTTCCTGCATCGCCTAACTCTACTGAGCTGGGTCACGGGACCCAAGGGACCAGGCCCCTGGGAGCTTAACAATCACAGGCCTGACTCTCAGCTGCACTCAAACAGCAGTAGGCTGCTCTGGGAGCGCAATGGCCCCTTAAGAATCCTTTACCCCACAAAAGGGGCCACCCCAGCTGATGTGGGGTGCTGTAGGGGGTCTGCGGGAGCAGGTGTGGGTCATTTGTCATCACAGCCTCGCTGACAACCTCAGGCCACTGCCAAAGCCGGCAGCAGCTCCTGTGCAGCACCAGACCTGGAAGGAGCATTTTGTGTGTCGTGGCGGGGGGGTGTTACAGCAGGTGGGAGCCAGGGGAGACCTCACCCTGGCAGCTGTTCTCACTCGTGTGTGTGAACTTGGCTTTCCCAGAGCTGGGCTTGTAGCCATCAATGCAGGTGCAGTAGTAACTCCCGGGCACGTTGGTGCAGTGTGCGTGGGATCCACAGTCTGCCGGGCTCGGGCCCTGACACTCGTCAATATCTGCAGCACAAGAGAGGATGTTCTGTACAGTCCTGTCAGTGAGATGTTCCCCTTATCACACGCCCCAGCCCTGGCACTGAGCTGGGTGACAGGACCCAGGCGACCGGGCCCCCCAGCAGCTTAACAATCACAGGCCTGGTTCTCAGCTACACTCAGGCGGCACTAAGCTGCTCTGGCAGGGAACGGCCACTGGTGAATCCCCCACCCTGCAAAAGGGGCCACCCCAGCTGGTGGGGAGCTGCTGTCAGGGTCCTGCACCCACCCTGCTCCTAGCCACTGATCTAGGGGCCGAGGCCGGTGCCCAGCACTGCAGCTATTCCCTGCCCCCCAAGACCCATGGGGAGGATCGGGGGTGGGGCTGGGGCACACTGTGCTGTGGCTATTCTCTCCTCACCAGGGCCCATAGGGGGCAGAGCGCACGGTGCTATTTCCATGGCCCAGACACGAGGCCCCTTCCCAGATCGGGGGACACGAGCAGCCCAGATGCTGCGTGCTGGGGCCAGCGAGAGTCCCCTCTCCCCTCCCCAGCAAATCACTGCAGCACAAGGAGTTTGCTCCGTGGGTCTGTTAATTCCCTGTTCAAGCTCCAGGCCCATGGGTGAGCCTGGCCCCATGCTCTGCGGGAGCAGGTGAGGGTCACATCTCATCACAGCCTCGCTGACAACTCAGGCCACTGCCAACGCCGGCAGCAACTCCTGTGCAGCACCAGGCCTGGAATGAGCATTTGTGTGTGCGAGGGGGGTCTCAGCAGGTGGGGCCAGGGGAGAGCTCACCCCGGCAGCTGTTCTCCCTCGCGTGCATGAACTTGTCTTTCCCATAGCCATCGATGCATTTGCAGAAGTAATTCCTAGGCACATTGATGCAGCTTGCGTGTCCCTGGCACTCAAAAACTGCAACATAAGAGGGGATGTTCTGCACAGTCCTGCCAGGGAGACGTTCCTGTACCACCCACCTGTACTGAGCTGGGTGATGGGACCCAGGCGATCGGGCCCCTGGGAGCTTAGCAGTCACAGGCCTGATTCTCAGCTACACTCAGGCTACACTAGGCTGCTCCGGGAGCAGAACAGCCAGTCGAGAATATGGTGCATTGAAAACTGTGTTAGCATCACAAGCTCTCACTTTACGTCTGCAAGGGGCTTTCCTGGACCTGCTTGCGGGCTAGGGGGCTCGTGTGACCAGGGCCGGCTCTAGGTTTTTTGCCGCCCCAAGCAAAAAAAATTTTGGCTGCCCCCCGTCCCAGCCCTGGGCTCCCCCCCGCACTCCTCTGCTGCCTCAGCCTGGGCTCTTCCCCCCACCCACACCCCCTGCCACCCCAGCGTTGTGCTTCCCCCTTCCCCCTACCAGTGCCCTCCCCCACCCGCCTGCCGCCCCAGTCCTGGGCTCTCCCCCCGACACCTGCACCCTCCTTCTGCTGCAGCCCTGGGTCACTGGTAACTCGCTCCCAGGGCGGGTCATTCAGCAGGAATTTTGGATGTGCACAGAACACAGACAGGATTGGTTCCCATATGGTTACAGAACTGCAGTACAGTGGAACAATTTTCAGCTTGTGGGATTGGAGGATATCTGGATGCATATTATAAGACTGTCCTATATCAATGAGGAAAAGTTGAGGTGCCTTTATTATTCTTTTGTTCCACTCTTTCTTTCTATGGGGAATTTGCCAATCCAATATCACTGTCTTCCTTTTAAACAAACAAACAAACAAAAAGGCAATGGCTGTTGAAAATAGCAATTCCAGTCCTAATAACCACTGGGAAGCATTTCTTGCTCAATTTTATCCTACTCTTTCTACAGTAAGTTACAGTGGATCAGTATATTTGATTTGGGAGAAATGAAGTAAGAGCAGGGGTCCCAGGAGGGGGCAATCAGGGGACAAGGAGCAGCGGTGCTTAGATAGGGCTTGGGGATCTGGGGGGGAGTTAGGTGCAGGGGTCCAAGGAGGGGGTGATCAGGGAGCGGGGGGAGTTGGATGGGTTGGGGTTTCTGTGGGGGGCAGTCGGAGGAGGTGGATGGTGGCAGGGTGGGGCTACCCTCCCTCCCCGTGGAGTGTCCTGTTTTTTGAATGTTAAAGTATGGTCTCCCTACCACTCACAGCACGCTGCCGCATGAAGTCCCCCTTCTTTCTTTCCAGTTGGTAGTGACCAAGGGAATGCTGGGAAATGTAGTTCTTTCCCTGCTCCAGGGCTGGCTCTATCGGCAGGGAGCTAACCAAGGAACTACAGCTCCCAGAGCCCCTGTTGGTTCTGCCGCCCCTGCAAATGGGCTGCCCCAAGCAGGTGCTTGCTTTGCTGGTGCCTAGAGCCGCCCCTGCCTGTGACAAGCTTAAGCCCTGAAGTGGGAGCTTTTCCCTCCCTCCCAGAGTTATTGTCCATTAACTAGCACAGCTCCAGGCATTGTCATTCCCCTTAGAAACAGCCAGTCCCTCTTTAAAACTCGACACATTCACAGCTCCCTTGCCGCAGTGGCAGTGAGTTCCAGAGGCTACTGCTGCCTCAGGTGGAGGAGTATTTCCTTGTATCTGCTTTGAATTTGCCCCTTTTCAATTCAATTCAATCCACACACTGCCCCTTTGCTCATTGGTCTTTCTAAAGCTCATGATTTTCTAAGCTGATCTGATTTTTTTTAATGCCTGGGATTATCATCACGAGCTCAACCATGCACTTAAGACCCACTGGAGCTGAGTTAAGTGCATAGCTGTGCAAGACTGGAGCTAAGCATGTGCTTTGCTGACTCAGGGGGCTCAGGGAACACAGACAGCGACCAGCACAAAGTGATTTAGCACCTGGCAGCTTCCAGCATCCCCCGGCGGAGACTCCAGCATGTGAGTATCCCCTGCCAGGGGACTGGTATTGGTGCATGCGCCAGCTTCACCAGCGCAAAGGGGTCTCCAAATCCACTGCACTGCAAGTCCAGAGAGACCTCTCGGTCTGTGCCCTGGGCCCATAGAGGGCAGAGCGCACTGTGCTAGTTCCATGGTTCATACACGAGGCCCCTTCCCAGCTCAGGGGGACACGAGCAGCCCAGATGCTGCGTTTTGGGGCCAGCGACGGGGCCCTCCCCTCTCCCCTGCACATCTCTGCAGCACAAGGAGTTTGCTCCATGGATCTGTTTCTAACCCTGAGGGCTTATTCCTCATCCAAGCACCGGGCACAGGGGTGAGCCTGGCCCCATGTGCTGCAGGAGCAGGCAAGGGTCACATATCATCACAGCTGACGGCCTCGGGCCCCTGCCAAAGATGGCAGCAGCCCCGGTGCTGCGCCAGGCCTGGAAGGAGCATTTGTGTGTGGGAGGGGGGGGGTCTCAGCAGGTGGGGTCAGGGGAGAGCTCACCCCGGCACCTGTTCTCCCTCATGTCCCTGAATTTGGCTTTCCCAGAGCTGGGCTCGTAGCCATCACTGCAGGTGCAGTAGTAACTCCCAGGCACGTTTATGCAGTGTGCGTTGGGTCCACAGTCTGGCGGGCTCGGCCCCAGACACTCGTTAATATCTGTAATGCAAGAGGGGACGCTCTGTACAGTCCTGGCAGGGAAACGTTCCCCGTATCACCCCCCAACCCCCGTATTGAGCTGGGTGACGGGACCCAGGCGACCAGGGCCTTGAGCGGTTAGTGATTAAGGGCCTGATTCTCAGTTACTCATTTCTGCTGCTGGAATGTCGGAAACAGCTCCCCCCCCCCGAGCCTCCTGTCCCAGGTACGGGGGGGTCTGGGGTCGGCCCCACAAACACCCACATCCCCCATGTGAGAGGAGGGTGGGGAGATGTCCCCCTGGGGCTCCAGGCTCCCTGTGTGTTGGGGGAGGGGTGACCAGCTCCCTCTCCTCTGCCCCCCTCCCTCCTTGGATCCCTGTGGGGTGGGGTGAGGGATAGTATAGCCAGCACTGCCCCATTCTCTCCTCTGGGCAGGGATCTGTGGGTTTCTTCTGCCCCTGGATACCCAGGGGCTGATTAGGGCCCAGACTGGGATTCAGACGGGTCAGTATGATGCCCCCCCCACCCTGTGCCTAATTCACAGAGCCCAACACTCCTGGCTCCTGCTGCTCACCCTGGAGGCCCCGGTTTGATCCCCAGGAGGGCGGCCCTCACCCGAGCTGCTGCCCCCCCCTCATTCCCCAGCCGGGCTGAGCACCCCCAGCAGGCCCTGCAGTCAGTGGAGTTGGCTGCTCCGGCCCTTAATGCCCTGCTCTGCCCCAGCCCCCCCAGGACAACGTGGGAGCCCCGTTACCATCACAGGTCTCCGTTGGGTCGGTGAAGAAGCGATTCCCCTTTGGCTGGTATCCATCCAGGCAGGTGCAGTGGGCACGTGGGTCCCAGGTTTCAGTTCAGCCCAATTTTAGAGGGCGGGGGGCACCTACAAGTACCACTTCTAACATCTGCGCCATCAGGGGTTTGATTCGGGCTGGTCAGTAACCCGGCCCTGGGCTACAAAGGGGACCTGCCCCTCACTCCAGCCCCCAGTGTAGAGCCCTGGACCCCAGGGTCTATTCTCTGCTGGCCACAGGGCTGGGAAGGGAAGGGGAGGGCTACACAGGGGCCTTCTCCTCTCCCCTGCACGCCCCCACCGTGCTCTGTAAACCCACCCCAAGACGCCCATGCCAAGGGGCTGCTCCCGGCTCCCCAAACCCCTGACTCTTTTCTCCTCCCACAAGGGAAAGGGGCCGGAGCGGGCGGAGGCCGGAGCCCGGGCAGCCGGGAGCGCTGGGGAAGGTTAGCCAGGAGGAGTCGGCCTTACCTCGTACGCCATGATTCTGGGCCACGGTGCCCCACAGGCACAGGGCGATGCAGAGCCCTGGAAGGCAGAGAGACAGGGTGAGGCCCCATGGGCAGATGGTAACCAACACTCAGTGCCACTTGCCCAATGCCAGCACCCCCCACCCCGTCTGCCCAGAGCTGCCCCATGAACTCCCCCACAGACCCACTCCCAAGCCCTGCCCCCGGACCACACTCACTGGCAGCGCTGGGAGGTGACACTGTCTGCCGTGCGGAGGGAGGAGCGCTCCAGCAGCAGGGCTGTGTGGGGCTGTCTCTCCCTTTGCTAGCCCTGCCCTGTGCTGGGACCTGAGAGTGGCAAAATTTGAATTTTTATGCAAACCATAGAATGCCGGCATCCCCAGGCACATGCCTATAGTGCCTAATCGGAAATCCGGCCCTGCCCATTGTGCCAGGTGGCACCCAGAGCCCACCAAAATCAGGGCCCCCATTGTGCCAGGTGCTGCCCAGAACTGACCGAGATCAGGGCCATGACACGCTCGGTGCTGCACAGACACACAGTGAGTCATTCTGTGACCCAAAAAGTTCATGGCAATAGGCAAAGGGAGGAGCATTCTCTCCACTTTACAGATGGGGAAACTGAGTCACAGTGAAGGGTAACAACTTACCCAAGGTCATCCAGTGCGTCCATGCAATGGCCAGACCCACTTGGAAAGGGGAAGCACCGAGGGAGGGATGGGGCACAACACAGGCTGCTGTTGATCTGCTTTTCGATCAGGTATGGGCCCAGATCCGCCCCCTCCTGCTGGTGTTTATTTATAGCCTGTTGCTCTGAGTCATTAACCACACGCGGGTGAAAAGAACCAGATGATAAAGGACCCGGGGGCCGAGTGCCCGAGGTGCTGTGCAAAGGGGAAGCCCAGCGGGCTGTGGAACCCCATTGTGTTTTCCTAGGAAGGGAGCTAGAAAGGGGGCGCAGCTTTGAAATTCAGCTCCGGCCGATCTCCCCTCGGGGAGGACGAGGGAGCTGGGGAGGTGATGGCATCACAGTTCCCCTGGAAGCGAAGGCTGAGCCATTAATTCAGAGAATCTAAGGCCAGGAAGGGAGCAGGCTGATCCGGCCACTCGCACTGCACAGGCCAGAGAATGACCCAAGGATTCCTGCATCCAGCCCATAGCTGGAGCTGGAGCTAGCGCAGAGTTTGAGAGAGGACAGCCCGTCTGTGCGACTCCATGTGATGGAAATGGCTGTTGTGTGTTCACACTGTCAGTAGCATGTTCACACTTGCGGCACTTGCAGCGGTATTCAGAGCAGTGCACTCTGGGCATCTATCCCACAGAGCACCTCTTTCTCTTCTGCCACTCAGAGTTGTGGGAAAGCTGAGAGGGTCTGGGGGAATCTTGGGTCCTGGCAGAGTACCCCATTATGCATTGCTTCGCATCCCAGCATTCCCTGTGCTTATGTCTGAATTTGGCACCATCTTTCAACAGTTTGTGTATTGCGCATCCTGTCTCTTCGGGTTGCAGGAATGGATCCCAACTGTTGACCAGTATGCTGCTTGCTCTGACCAACAAGTCACAAATGGCAGTGCAGTTATTCTTTAAATTACAAAGGCAAGAGGAGTGTGACATTGATTTCGCCATGGGTAGTAGCTGCGATACGAGATTGCTTGTGGCATTCACGGAGGTGCTGACCACAGTGGAACGCCGCTTTTGGGCTCGGGAAACAAGCACTGAGTGGTGGGATCACATCGTGATGCACGTCTGGGATGATGAGCAATGGCTGCAGAATTTCTGATGAGGAAAGCCACATTCATGGGACTATCTGATGAGGTCATCCCAGCCCTGCGGCACAAGGACAGGAGAATGAGAGCTGCACTGCCATTGGAGAAGAGTGTGGCGATTGCACTGTGGAAGCTGGATACTCCAGAATGCTACCAGTTTGGAGTGGAAAGTTGACTGTTGGACTCGTGTTGACGGAAGTCTGCAGGGCCATTAATCACATCCCGCTCCAAAAGACCGTGACTCTGGGCAATGTGGGCGACGTTGTGGATGGCTTTGCACAAATGGGCTTCCCTAACTTTGGAGGGGTGATAGATGGCACGATTATTTCAGATCTGGCACCAGACTACTTAGCCACTGAGTACATTAATCTCAAGGGGTATTTCTCAATGGTTCTCCAGGCGCATGTGGATCACCAGGGGCATTTCACAGACATTAACACAGGCTGGCATCCGACGAAGTGGGTATTCACCCACGAAAGCTCATGCTCCAAAACGTCTGTTAGTCTATAAGGTGCTACAGGATTCTTTGCTGCTTTTACAGATCCAGACTAACATGGCTACCCCTCTGATACTTGTGCATGACACAGGCATCTTTTGGAACACTGGCCTGTTCAGGAAGCCGCAAGCAGGAAGCCACAAGCAGAAGATCACTGTAGGGGAAGTTGAAATGCCCATTGTGATCCTGGGAGATCCCGCCTACACTTTAATGTTGTGGTTTATGAAACCATACTCGGGGCAAATTGACAGCAGCAAGGAGTGGTACAACAGGCTGAGCAAGTGCAGAATAGACACTGAATGTCCTTTTTTTCCATTTAAAAGGCCGCTGGTGCTGCCTCTGTGGAAAGCTGGACCTGGCTGATGGCAATATTCCCATGCTTATAGGCACATGCTGTATGATCAATAATATTTGTGAAGCAAAGGGTGAAAGCTTCACTCAGGGCTGCATTGTAGCGGCTCAGGCTGAGTTTGAACAGCCAGAGACCAGGGCTATTAGATGGGCGCAGTGCAGGGCCATAAGGATCAGAGATGCCTTGAGGCAGCAATTTGAAGCCGAAAGCCACTAATATTTTTTGCTATGCTCAGGAGTGCAGTGCTTGCAATGCTAGGAGGTGATTGATGCAGACGATGCAATATGTGGGTTTAACGTAATGGTATGTTGCTTTGCAGGGATCTTTTTACTTTCAATTAATAGAACAAAGATTGCTCTCAAACCAACACAATTCTTTTATTAAAAAACAAATAAAAAACATCAGCAGTGAGGGGGATGGGGGAAGGGAAGGTCCCAGGAGGAGGAGGGGTCCTGGGACGGCTAAAGATTTGTGTATGTCCAGGGATTATAGCCAACCTTCTCCTTTGAAGTACAATGCAGCAGGGCCAAACTGCAGAGGGATGGGTGTTGAGTGCAACCCTCCTTCCCCCAACAACTCATTTCAGCAATTCCCAAAATCAAATCCACGTATTGGGGCCTCCTCTCCTGTTTGCGCTTTGCCAACATCCAACAGCTGTGATTGGCTAGCCTCCACTGAGGTGGAAAAGAGCTCCTGGATGCATGCATCTCTGACCTCCAAGTCATTCTCTGCCTCTGTGTCCCCCTCCCACTCCACATCCTTGTCCAAGATTTCCTCCTACTGGCTCGGTCGACTTTTGACTGGCACGCGAGCCACTGAAGTATCCACAGTGGCCTTTGCAGTGGAGGTGGGGTCAGTGCCAAGTATCACGTCCAGCTTTTTGTAGAACCGGCAGCTTGTGGGTGCAGCACCAGAGTGGCGGTTTGCCTCCTGCACCTTGTGATAGGCGTTCCGCAGTTCCTTCACTTTGACCCTGCACTGCAATGTGTCCCGGCCCCTTTCTGTCATGCATCGTGAAATCTGTCCGTAGGTATTATAATTCCTATGGCTGGAGCCCAGCTGGCACGGAACAGCCTCCTCTCCGCAAATGGTGATGAGGTTCAGCAGCTCGGCATTGCTCCAAGTGGGAGATCGCCTGGTGTGTGGAGCAGGCATGGGCACTTAGAAAGATGTGCTGAGACCACTGCACGGGTCACCAAGCGAACAGGAAAGGGATTTCCAAAGGAATTTATGGGATGCGGATGACGGTTGGTCACCTGAGGGCAGGGCAGTAGAGTTCAAACCGATGACCAGACAGGCAAGAACGGGCATTGTGGGACACCTCCCAGAGGCCAATTGAAGCACTGGAATTGGCCAGGGTCTCTATACTGGCACCGATGCAGATAGCCGTTCGCCTCTTGTTGAGGTGTTTTTTTACAGTGCTACAACAGCACAGTTTCTGTGCACTAAGTGGCCTTGCAGTGTGTACGCCTTGGGAGTTACAGTGCAGAAAGTTGCTTTACTGAGCAGAAACTTACCAGTGTAAACAGGACCTAAGATGTTTCCAGCAGTCATCCTGGGCAGGGATTCAGTGAAGAATGAAACCTGATTAACTCACTTCCCTGCCTTAAACAGGATTTAAATATGGCGGGAATCCTTTGTTTTCTAGTTTGATCCTCACCCCCTATTAGTGGAAAAATACTAGTAGTCCAGTACCAGGTGACATGATCCCATGACCCTGAAGTGTCAAAGCAGCATCCCAGGAAGCTTCTCAGGAAGGTGGAAGATTAGCATCTTCAAAGTTCTATTGTCCATCTTAAATGGCCAAATAAGGCTGATTGCCTACTGTCTGGTGGATGTTCCCCAGGTATTACATAGTCAATATTCTTAAATTGATACATACATGCAAATAGGATAATCATATTCAGTAAATCATAGTCTTTCCAATGATACCTCACATTACCTATCTTGCATAGAACACATCTGTTATGCCAGATTCATATCATAACAATATCCTATGAAGAATATGGGGTGTAACTTTCCATGACCTCTGTGACTTCTGCAGCAGCTGGTGTGGCTGGCCCTGGGCAGCCGCTGCTGGAGCAGTTTTGGGCCACCGCACCTCCCAGCCGCAGCAGTAGTTTGGGTGTGGGAGGGGGCTCAGGGCTGGAGCAGGGGGTTGGTGTGCGGGGCGCTGCTTACATTGGGGAGGGGCTCCATAGAAGTGGCTGGCATGTCCATGCAGCTCCTAGGTGGAGGGCCAAGGGGCTCTGCGCACTGCCTCTTCCTGCAGGCACCGACCCCGCAGCTCCCATTGGCTGTGGTTCCCAGCAAATAGGAGCTGTGGAGCCGGTGCTCATGGCAGGGTCAGTGCACAGAGCCCCCCAGCCTTCCTCCCCCTCCAGGAGCTGCAAGAACAGCTCCTGTCAGCCCCACCAACCCTCCCCCCAGCACCAGCAGGGGTCCCGGACCATGTGCCACCACCTCCCCAGCACCTATGACATCCTTCCCAGGCTGCCCCCCCGGGCCACCTCCTCCCAGCACCTGCTGCGCCCCCAGGCCACCTCCCAGGGCACCCTTGGCTCCCCAATGTTAGTTAAGGGTATATAGTACAGGTCATGGACTGGTCACAGGCCTGTGGTGAGAATCATCTAAGTTTGTAAGGGAACTGAAAGTGTTAAGATCAGCTTAGAATGTGTTTTGCTTTTATTTCATTTGACCAAATCTGACTTGTTCTGCTTTGACTTATAATCATTTAAAATCTATGTTTATACTTAATAAATTTGTTTGTTTATTCTACCAGAAGCAGTGCGTTTGGTTTGAGGCCTGTCAGAGACTCCCCTTGGGATAACAAGCCTGGTACATATCAATTTCTTTATTAAATTGATGAACCCATATAAGATTGTAGTGTCCAGGGGACATAACTGAACACTGCAAGATGGAGGTTCCTAGGATAGTGTCTGGGACCAGAGATATTGGCTAATGTCATTCAGCAGCAAAATCCAAGGAGCAGCTTACATGCCAGAGGCTGTGCGTGAACAGCCCAGGAGTGGGGGTTCTCACAGCACAGCAGGGTAAGGCTGGCTCCCAGAGTCCAGGATTGGCGTGACCTAGCAGATCACTGGTCCAGATAACACCAGAGGGGAACGTCAAAACCCTTTAGCTCTTTGTTCTGGACACATGAATTCCAGTTACCAAAAGCGTGACGGCACCTCCTAGGCTTGTCCCATATATATTGTCCTTATCTTTGGGACATTCCAGTGAGAGTAACTCCCTGCCTGTTACTACGGTAGAACACCCATATGTGCTGATCCTGACAGTTTTCCTGGCTAATGCAAGGTGTGATGGGATACTTAGCATAGGTGAACAAGACATAGTAAGACACAGGCCACCGTTCCAGGCCATGTAACTGATAGAAGTGTGTATACAAATAATGTTATATGCATTAAGCACATACTATCCATATTAATATAAGTAATGGGAATCATACCTATTGATCATATGATATATTATATTAGCCCGGTATATATTGGTGAACACTTCAGAAATTGATTTAACCCCCACCTAAACAATTCAGCTAGTCCTAATGACCCAGATCCAATGACCTCACCCCTCATTACAGTGCCAATAACCCCTTTGAGAGCTGCCAAGACTGTATCAGCTTCATGGCAGAGACACATTCTGTGAGACTCTCATGATGGGCACAAATGCGGCACATACAGCATTACATTCTGCAAGCCTGGGAACTTAATGGTTAACACTTGAGTGCTCCCTGGTGGCAGAGAGGAGAACAGAACGAGAAGGAGAAATACTTGAGAGAAATAAAAAATAAATACACATTTTAAAAATGTTATACTCAGAAATAAGCAACAGAGAAAGAGAAAGAGAAAGATATGTCTCCTGGCCCCTGTTTATGAACCAAATTTTGCTTATCTACCCCACTGTGATTCTGGTGTAAATCCAATGAAGTCAATTCTTTCATTAATAACTATTATTACTATCATAATATTTTGGAATCCCAGCATTGTGCCCCTACAGAAAGCTGGCTCAACCAGCTACCTGGAAATGCCCCTCCTGTATTGGCTCTATGGTACAGCCCCCAGGCACAGTGGGTATCCCCGGAGGTGAGCGGTGTGGCCAACGTACTCCTCCACTCTGGCTCTTGCCAGCTGCTGGAATGGTCCCTTGGGGCTACGGACAGTTGAGGATGAATCGGGGAAGACTTTGGGCTGCTCTGCTTCCAGGGACCAAACTGATCTGCAGTTATCCCCTGGGATTCAGTAGCTGTGAACGTGGTGGAAAGCTATCAGTGATAAATGAAGTGGGGGGTAGCCCCCTTTGATGGACACCCAGCCAGCCAGTTAGCTGTAAAGTCCCTCTTGGTAGCTGTTCTCTGCTTGCTTTACCTGTACAGGGTTAAAAAGTCCCCAAGGTTAAAAAAGAAAATTGGGCTCCTGACCAGAAGAGCCAATGGGAAAGCTAGAACTTTTTAAAATTAGGAAAGAAACTTTCCCTTTGTCTGTTCTCTGGAGATGGAGACATGGAGCAGCAATGCTGTGTAAGGTTTGAACCAGGTATGAAAATTCATCAGATCAAACCTAGAATTACTTATTTGAAACCCCCCAAATATGTAAGTAAATTAGGAATGTTTAGCTAGACACGATCAGGTTTATTTCTTTTTATTTTGGCTTGTAGATCTCGTCTGGGCTAACCCCAGATGCTTTTCTTTGCTTGTATCCTTTAAGCTGAACCCCCAAGAAAGCTATTTTGGGTGCTTCATTTTTGTAATTGTTTCTTTTCAGATCTAGCCAAAAAGTCTAAGTCCCAGAGGTATTTTTTCCTTTTTTTAAAATAAAGTTTACCTTTTTTAAGAACAGGATTGAATTTTTGGTGTTTTAAGAAGTTTGTGATTTTTGTTTGATTAGCTTATATAATACGAATATAACATTAGGGATCTATTATCGATCACCTGACCGGTACAGTGATAGTGATGATTAAATGCTATGGGAAATTAGAGAGGCTACCATAATTAAGAACTCAATAATAGTGGGGAATTTCAATTATCCCCATATTGACTGGGAACATGTCACCTCAGGACGAAATGCAGAGACAAAATTTCTCGATACTTTAAATGACTGCTTCTTGCAGCAGCTGGTACGGGAACCCACAGGGGAGAGGCAATTCACAATTTAGTCCTGAATGGAGCGCAGGAGCTGGTCCAAGAGGTAACTATAACAGGACCGCTTTATAACAACACTTAACATCCCTGTGGTGGGAAGAACATCTCAATAGCTCAACACTGTGGCATTTAATTTCAAAAAGGGGAACTATGCGAAAATGAGGGGGTTAGTTAAACAGAAATTAAAAGGTACAGTGACTAAAATGAAATCTCTGCAAGCTGCATGGACGCTTTTTAAAGACACCATAATAGAGGCCCAACTTAAATATATACCCCAAATTAAGAAACACAGTAAAAGAACTTAAAAAGAGCCACCGTGGCTTAACAACCATGTAAAAGAAGCAGTGAGAGATAAAAAGGCATCTTTTGAAAAGTGGAAGTCAAATCCTAGTGAGGTAAATGGAAGGGAGCATAAACACTGTCCAATTAAGTGTAAAAACGTAATAAGAAAAGCCAGAGAGGAGTCTGAAGAACAGCTAGCCAAAAACTCCAAAGGTAATAATTTTTTTTTAAGTACATCAGAAGCAGGAAGCCTGCTAAACAACCATTGGGACCCCTGGATGATCGAGATACAAAAGGACGATAAAGTCATTGCGGAGAAACTAAATGGATTCTTTGCTTCAGTCTTCACGGCTGAGGATGTTAGGGAGATTCCCAAACCTGAGCTGGCTTTTGTAGGTGACAAATCTGAGGAACTGTCCCAGATTGAAGTGTCACTAGAGGAGGTTTTGGAATTAATTGATAAACTCAACATTAATAAGTCACCGGGACCAGATGGCATTCACCCAAGAGTTCTGAAAGAACTCAGATGTGAAGTTGTGGAGCTATTAAATATGGTTTGTAACCTGTCATTTAAATTGGCTTCTGTACCCAATGACTGGAAGTTAGCTAATGTAACGCCAATATTTAAAAAGGGCTGTAGAGGTGATCCCAGCAATTACAGACTGGTAAGTCTAACGTCAGTACAGGGTAAATTAGTTGAAACGATAATAAAGAATTAAATTGTCAGACACACAGAAGAACATAAATTGTTGGGCAAAAGTCAACATGGCTTCTCTAAAGAGAAATTGTGTCTTACTAATCTATTAGAGTTCTCTGAAGGAGTCAACAAACATGTGGACAAGGGGGATCCAGTGGACATAGTATACTTAGATTTCCAGAAAGCCTTTAACAAGGTCCCTCACCAAAGGCTCTTACGTAAATTAAGCTGTCATGGGATAAAAAGGAAGGTCCTTTCATGGATTGAGAACTGGTTAAAAGACAGGGAACAAAGGGTAGCAATCAATGGTAAATTTTCAGAATGGAGTGGGGTAAATAATGGTGTTCCCCAAGGGTCAGTCCTAGGACCAATCCTGTTCAACTTATTCATAAATGATCTGGAGAAAGGGATAAAAAGTGAGCTGGCAAAGTTTGCAGATGATACTAAACTGCTCAAGATAGTTAAGACCAAAGCAGACTGTGAAGAACTTCAAAAATATCTCACAAAACTAAGTGATTGGGCAACAAAATGGCAAATGAAATTTAATGTGTATAAATGTAAAGTAATGCACATTGGAAAAATAACCCCAAGTATACATACAATATGATGGGGGCTAATTTAGCTACAACTAATCAGGAAAAAGATCTTGGAGTCATTGTGGATAGTTCTCTGAAGGCGTCCACGCAGTGTGCAGAGGTGGTCAAAAAAGCAAACAGGATGTTAGGAATCATTAAAAAGGGGATAGAGAATAAGATGGAGAATATATTATTGCCCTTATATAAATCGATGGTACGCCCACATCTTGAATACTGCATAGAGATGTGGTCTCCTCATCTCAAAAAAGATATACTGGCTCTAGAAAAGGTTCAGAGAAGGGCAAGTAAAATGATTAGGGGTTTGGAATGGGTCCCATAGGAGGAGAGATTAAAGAGGCTAGGACTCTTCAGCTTGGAAAAGAGAAGACTAAGGGGGGATATGATAGAGGTATATAAAATAATGAGTGATGTGGAGAAAGTAGATAAGGAAAAGTTATTTACTTATTCACATAATACAAGAAGTAGGGGCCACCAAATGAAATTAATAGGCAGAAGGTTTTAAACAAATAAAAGTAAGTTCTTTTTCACACAGCGCACAGTCAATCTGAGGAATACCTTGCCTGAGGAGGTTGTGAAGGTTAGGACTATAACAGCATTTAAAAGAGAACTGGATAAATTCATGGAGTTTAAGTCCATTAATGGCTATTAGCCAGGATAGGTAAGGAATGGTGTCCCTAGTCAGAAGGTGGAGATGGATGGCAGGAGAGAGATCACTTGACCATTACCTGTTAGGGTTCACTCCCTCTGGGGCACCTGGCATTGGCCACTGTTGGTAGACAGGATACTGGGCTGGATGTACCTTTGGTGTGATCCAGTATGGTCATTCTTATGTTCTTGTAGCCACAGCTAATTTTCTTTGTTTTCTGTCTCAGCTCTTCCCCGGGTGAGTGGGGGGGTGAAAGGGCTTGAGGGTACCCCACAAGAAGGAATTCCCAAGTTCTCCTTCCTGGGTTCAAAGGGGTATTTTGCATTCAGGCGGTGCAAGTGGTTACCAAGCCAAGGTCAGAGGAAAGCTGTAACCTTGAGAGTGTAATATAAGCCTGGAGTGGCAAGGAGGACCGTCCTTGCCCATACGCAAACCACACAGCGCCGTAGGGCACCAGGAAATTTGGGGCACCAAATTGCCCCAAAATTCTAGGTACCCTACACAGCTGCATGCTGCTCCAGTGGCCAGTCTGATCCCCTGGCTGGCTGAGCTGGCCAGGAAAACTGTCCCCATCCTGCTCCTCCTCTTGTCCCAAACCCCACCCCTTTTCCACCCAGCCATGGCCCCACTGCCCCCCTTCCCCTGAGCTACATCCTGGGGGACAGCAAGACAGGTCGGGCATGCCCTGCACTCACCGGGCAGCAGGGAGTGGAGCTACCTGGACCCAGCCTGCTCCACTCCGCTGACTCCCAGCCACACCACTGGTGAATGCTAGGGAGAGGTTCACCCTGCTCCCCAGGTCCCAAGCCTGAGAGCCAGGGGAGCAGAGCGGAGCAGGCAGGGGCTGGGTCACTCCACTTCCCGCCACCTGTGAATGCGGGGTTGGGCCCACTGTGCAATCACCAGGTGGCAGGAAGTGAAGCAACCTAGTCCCAACCCACTCCGCTTCACTGGCTCGTGATGGGGGCGGTTTCCTTCCTCCCCTCAACTGTCTTCTCGAGCTGGAACGTTCTCTTTCCAGCTCCAGTGCAGACAGACCCTTGGGCCCCTCTGGACTCTCCTAGTCCCACCTGAGTTCAGCTCATGGACTTTGTTCCACTCACCCAATGGATACACATCATCTCGGGTTGCCATGGTGGCTCAGATGCTGTCAGGGCAGGTCGATTTCTGTGGATTCTGAGCTTTGCAGCCTCCTTATCTTGGGGAAATTAGACAGGAAACCAAGTTGACTCATGTCCTGATCATATCAATCAACAGTACTGCACACAGAAAAGCACCCTCTTCTCAGCGTGCCCTGCTCTCCTTCCTTCTGCCCTAACACTTCTCCCAGACCCATAATCATTTACTTTGCTGAGCACCTATGGGGGAAACTGACCACAGTGCAGAGGGCCCAACACTACTTCACAGAATCACAGAAATGTGGAGTTGAAGGGACCTCAGAAGGTCAAACAATCCATCCCCATGCACTGAGGCAGGACCACGTGCCCCTAGACCATCCCTGGCAGGTGTTTGTCCAACATGTTCTTAAAACCCCCCAATAACAGGGATTCCACAGTCTCCCTAGGTCACCTGTTCCTGTGCTGAACCATCCTTAGAGTTAGAAAGTTTTTCTTGATATCTAACCTAAATCTCCCTTGCTGCTCACTAAGGCAATTCCTTCTTCTCCTACCCTTGGTGGACATGGGCACCAACAGATCACAATCCTCTTTATAACAGCCTTTTGCATATTTGCAGATTGTTATCATGTCCCCTCTCAGCTGTCTCTTCTCTGGACAAAACATGCTCAGCTCTTTCAACCTTTCCTCACAGTTCATGTTTTCTAAACCTCTGATCATAAGAACATAAGAACGGCCATACCGGGTCAGACCAAAGGTCCATCTAGCCCAGTATCTGTCTACCGACAGTGGCCAATGCCAGGTGCCCCAGAGGGAGTGAACCTAACAGGCAATGATCAAGTGATCTCTCTCCTGCCATCCATCTCCATCCTCTGACGAACAGAGGCTAGGGACACCATTCTTACCCATCCTAGCTAATAGCCATTTATGGACTTAGCCACCATGAATTTATCCAGTTCCCTTTTAAACATTGTTATAGTCCTAGCCTTCACAACCTCCTCAGGTAAGGAGTTCCACAAGTTGACTGTGCACTGCATGAAGAAGAACTTCCTTCTATTTGTTTTAAACCTTCTGCCTATTAATTTCATTTGGTGACCCCTAGTTCTTGTATTATGGGAAAAAGTAAATAACTTTTCCTTATCTACTTTCTCAACATCACTCATAATTTTATATACCTCTATCATATCCCCCCTTAGTATTCTCTTTTCCAAGCTGAAGAGTCCTAGCCTCTTTAATCTTTCCTCGTATGGGACCCTCTCCAAACCCCTAATCATTTTAGTTGCCCTTTTCTGAACCTTTTCTAGTGCTAGAATATCTTTTTTGAGGTGAGGAGACCACATCTGTACACAGTATTCGAGATGCGGGCGTATCATGGATTTATATAAGGGCAATAATATAGTCTCAGTCTTATTCTCTATCCCCTTTTTAATGATTCCTAACATCCTGTTTGCTTTTTTGACCGCCTCTGCACATTGCGTGGACATCTTCAGAGAACTATCCACGATGATACTAAGATCTTTTTCCTGACTCGTTGTAGCTAAATTAGCCCCCATTATATTGTATGTATAGTTGGCGTTATTTTTTCCAATGTGCATTACTTTACATTTATCCACATTACATTTCATTTGCCATTTTGTTGCCCAATCACTTAGTTTTGTGAGATCTTTTTGAAGTTCTTCACAATCTGCTTTGGTCTTAACTATCTTGAGCAGTTTAGTATCATCTGCAAACTTTGCCACCTCACTGTTTACCCCTTTCTCCAGATCATTTATGAATAAATTGAATAGGATTGTTCCTAGGACTGACCCTTGGGGAACACCACTAGTTACCCCTCTCCATTCTGAGAATTTACCATTAATTTCTACCCTTTGTTCCCTCTCCTTTAACCAGTTCTCAATCCATGAAAGGACCTTCCCTTTTATCCCATGACAGCTTAATTTACGTAAGAGCCTTTGGTGAGGGACCTTGTCAAAGGCTTTCTGGAAATCTAAGTACACTATGTCCACCGGATCCCCCTTGTCCACATGTTTGTTGACCCCTTCAAAGAACTCTAATAGATTAGTAAGACATGATTTCCCTTTACAGAAACCATGTTGACTATTGCTCAACAGTTTATTTTTTCCTATGTGTCTGACAATTTTATTCTTAACTATTGTTTCGACTAATTTGCCCGGTACCGACGTTAGAATTACCAGTCTGTAATTGCCGTGGTCACCCCTAGAGCCCTTTTAAAATATTGGCGTTACATTAGCTAACTTCCAGTCATTGGGTACCAAAGCCGATTTAAAGGACAGGTTACTAACCATAGTTAATAGCTCCGCAACTTCACATTTGAGTTCTTTCAGAACTCTTGGGTGAATGCCATCTGGTCCCGGTGACTTATTAATGTTGAGTTTATCAATTAATTCCAAAACCTCCTGTAGTGACACTTCAATCTGGGACAGTTCCTCAGATTTGTCACCTACAAAAGCCAGCTCAGGTTTGGGAATCTCCCTAAAATCCTCAGCCGTGAAGACTGAAGCAAAGAATCCATTTAGTTTCTCTGCAATGACTTTATCGTCTTTAAGCACTCCTTTTGTATTTCGATCGTCAAGGGGCCCCACTGGTTGTTTAGCAGGCTTCCTGCTTCTGATGTACTTAAAAAACATTTTGTTATTACCTTTGGAGTTTTTGGCTAGCCTTTCTTCAAACTCCTCTTTGGCTTTTCTTATTACATTCTTGCACTTAAGTTGGCAGTGTTTGTGCTCCTTTCTATTTGCCTCACTAGGATTTGACTTCCACTTTTTAAAGGAAGTCTTTTTATCTCTCACTGCTTCTTTTACATGGTTGTTAAGCCACGGTGGCTCTTTTTTAGTTCTTTTACTGTGTTTCTTAATTTGGGGTATACATTTAAGTTGGGCCTCTATTATGGTGTCTTTGAAAAGGGCCCATGCAACTTGCAGGGATTTCACTTTAGTCCCTGTACCTTTTAACTTTTGTTTAACTAACCCCCTCATTTTTGTATAGTTCCCCCTTTTGAAATTAAATGCCACAGTGTTGGGCTGTTGAGGTGTTCTTCCCACCACAGGGATGTTGAATGCTATTGTATTATGGTCACTATTTCCAAGCGGTCCTGCTATAGTTACCTCTTGGACCAGCTCCTGCGCTCCTCTCAGGATTAAATCTAGAGTTGCCTCTCCCCTTGTGGGTTCCCGTACCAGCTGCTCCATGAAGCAGTCATTTAAAGTATCGAGAAATTTTATCTCTGCATTTTGTCCTGAAGTGAAATGTTCCTAGTCAATATGGGGATAATTGAACTCCCCCACTATTATTGGGTTCTTAATTTTGATAGCCTCTCTAATTTCCGTTAGCATTTCATCATCGCTATTACTGTCCTGGTCAGGTGGTCGATAATAGATCCCTAATGTTTTATTTTTACTAGAGCATGACATTTCTATCCATAGAGATTCTATGGAACATGTGGATCATTTCTGTTGTTCTCCGCTGGACTCTGTACAATTTGTCCTCATCTTTCTTGAAGCGCAGCACCCAAACCTGGACATGGTTCTCCCACGCCGAGTAGAGGAGAATAGTCACTTCCCATCTCTGACCCACCCCACTCCTGTTAATACATCCCAGAATGGCATTTGCCTTTTTTCAACAGCATCACACTGTAGACTCACATTCCTTTTGTGGTCTGCCAGAAACCTCACACCCTTTTCTGCAGTGCTGCTGCCAAGCCAGTGAGTCCTTATACCTCTCTTGTGAATAAGGAATTCCAACTATCTTTGCACTTTCCTTGTGGTAGTTTTATCTATGCTATATTTATTTAGTTCAAGTAGGAAAATGTCATGTGGGACTGTGTTGAAAGACTTACTAACTCCAAGCTACATCACGGCCACCTCTTCCCCCCATCCACTAGATTGGGTAACCAATCAAAGAAGGGAATTATGTTTGTTTGGCATGACTTGTTCTTGACAAATCCATGTTGGTTATTATTTTTCACCTATTATCCTCCAGGTTTTAATAAATTGGTAGTTTAATCATTTCTTCTAGTATCTTTCTGGGTATTGAAGTTGGGTTCTCTGGTCTATATTTCCCTAAGAGCTGCTTTTTACATTGTTTTGAACTGTGCCCTTGTTATGAACCTCACCCACCCTCCATGAGTTCTGGAAGGTAATCGTTAATGCTTCAGAGATTGCTTCAGCTAGTTTCTTAAGTACACTAGGGTGAATTTCATCAGGCCCTGCAGAGTTGCATAGATCTAACTTAGCTAAATATTCTTCATCTGTTATTTTCCTATTCTGGCCAGTGTTCCTTCCCTCTTGTTAAAATTAACTGGTGTGAAATATCAGGTCACAACTAACCTTTTTAATCCTGCATTCAGTAAAACTGAAGAGGTGCCCATACTAAGCGGCTGGTTGCTAACATTTTGGTCAGAGATATCAGTGTCCTGGGTTGTTAATGACTCTTGCTGTAAGCAGTTATCTAAGATGGTGCAGCTGTAATGCCGAAGTCACTTTCTGAGCTGTGGCTCTTCTTAACAGAAACAAACAGAAGAACAGATCTTCATCCAGCTCACAGTCTGTCTCCCTATGCGTGAGATGGTGATGTCCAAGTATCAGCTGTGATTGTAGCTCTTGTCTGCAGCTGTCGTATGGGAGACGCAGACAGAACATCAGTCCTGTTCCAGGTGGTGCCGTAGTAACAGGGTTAACACAGGAAGAAGATGGAAGAGGCAGCTAATGACTATCCGTGCTTGACGGTGTCAGAGAGTGGGATGTGGGTGGTCAGGTCTAGTGGTCAGAGCAGGATCTAGGAGTCGAAATCCAGGGTCAGAATCAGGGTTGGAGCTGAAGTTGGAGATGAGGAATCGGAGCTGAGGGTCAGAACCAGGTTATTTGGAGAGAGACAAGGCAGGAGCCGGGCTGCACCAAGGCCAGAACTACCATAGTTGTGAGCAAAAGCTTTGAGCAGCTAGTGAACTGCTGCTGCTGGGCTTAGGAGCCTGTCTGCTGACCCTTCCTACCAATCAGGCAGCTTGGTACAGGCCAGCTGCACTCGTTAGGTTGCCTGGAGACTGGCTCTGCTGCAGGCCCTGATTCCCGACAGATGGTCCTTGTCTATGGTCCCATAAGGCAGGTTCTTCAAGGGAGAGTCCTCAGGACTTGGGACTCTCCAGTCCTCCCATCCAGGTGTCCATAAGCTCAAGGTGAAGAGAGGAAAGAAATACACTCAAGCTCCTCCTCCTATGATCACTCTCATGTGTGGGTCTTACCAGGTCTCCTTTTCTTGTGGCCCCTCCTAGAGGAACAGCTCTGGTCCAATCAGTGTCACAAACGTGCTTCTTCCAAATAGGTCAACCTTCCACTGAGGAAAAACACTGCACACACAAGTGGGTTTTGGCCACATAAAGTCAGTTTCTGCTCAGTGACTTCCCCTTTCTCAGGTGTTTCCTGGTAGTTTGCTCTGTCCTGTCTGGATTATGGTGAGCAGTGGGGTGTGGCTCACCTGCCTTATTTCCTCCTCTGTCTGCTTTAGAACAACACATTCCCTGTGGCTAAAGACATTTCTTTGCTCTCCTGTTTGCCATTGGCCAGCGGAGTATATGACGGCATGTGCGCTGGGGTCATTAACTGGGGCCCCATTATACTGTCCTGACAACCAAGACTTCATTCTCCAAAGCTTCCTCATTCGAGTGCCTTCCTGAAGACATGCGTAAACTCAGCTGTCCCTGCCTGAATGAGCATCGGCAAAGCTGTTCTGAACAGGCGCCCTTAAGGGTTAGATTCACAATCACAAGTTACCAGTGTAGAACTACAGATATTCCCAGATCCCCAACTGGTGTAAATCGGCATCGATCCAAAGGAGTCCACACCCCCATTTACACCAACTGAGGATCTGGCCTTATTTTATGAACTGCCAACTATTGAGGGGTGGTGTTGTGCCCAAAACTAGCCCATGGCTCATAAATGGGGAGTTTATCGAGAATGAGGAAGCTCGTCAGAAACGACCCGACGTCTACACTGAGGAAACTGAGCTCAGACTCAGTATTGAGGCTGCTGGAACCAGACCACCAAGCTAAGGACGGAGGCTAATCCCAGATACCAAGAGCTAGTGAGGCTCCCTGCTTACCCCTGGCTGGGTTACACATCCCCATACGCCACAGGCTGCGCACTGCGACCTGAACTCTGCTCCCTCCCCAGCTCAGTTTTTCCCCAGCTCTAGTGGCTGTGGCTGTTTGGTGCCGTAGCTGGTTCTGTTGGCAGAGTCACTTGGCGAAGGGCTGAGCACACACGGCTGATGACAGGCTGGCGTTCCTGGGGGGGCAGAGCTCAGCTTGCAGTGTGTGGCGCAGTAGCCAGGGTAACGGTGCAGCCTGCCGGGAGTGGAGAAGTTGAGGGCATGTGCTGGTCACTGGCAGAACTTTTTATTTCCTTTCTTTTGTGTGTTTCATTTCCTAAGTGTTTTTCATGTTTCACTGGAGGTTGCAGTGTGGAGAGGGGGAGAAGAACAGCTGTTGGTGGAGAATGCTTGATCCAGCAGCTGCACGAGTTCTTCTCTGCTGGAGGAAAGGGTGCATTGGGAGGAAAGCAGCCCCAAATAGATTTTATATGTCCCCCCCATCCCCACAATCAGGCTTGGGTGAACCTGCTTCCCCCAATCACCCAGTGACATTTGTGCACACCTGGCCTCCATCCATAAGGTTTCCATGCACAGTTGTTGTTACAGCCAGTGAGAGTGAACAGGGAATAGCAACCGTGATATTTGCAATATGCCCTGCGGTCTGAGCCTCTGACCCACTCTGCTCCCTTTGTACAGACACTGGATGCACCTTCCAGAGGATGCCATGGCATCCTCTCCCACTGAGGCTACCTCTCCAGGGGAGGGCACTCCAGTTATTAGGAAGAGACGAGTAATTGTAATACATGTAGGTACCAGTGATACAGGGAAGGATGGGAGAGAGATCCTGGAGGCCAAATTTGGCTGCACTGTGCCTCTCACTGGGGCATCAACTCTGAGCCCAGCAGCAGGGCTCTGCCAGCACCCCCCCTCCCCACCCCTCCAGCATGGGGGGGTTGTGCGATGGGGCAGGAGGGTAAGAGCTCAGCATGTCTGCCCCTCCTGAGACACCCAGGCTGCCGAGGTAAATATCTGGAGGGCCCCACTGCCAGCTCTGGGGGAGTAAAGGGATGTTTCTGCTGCTCCTCAGGGTGGGAAAGGGGCGGCCCACGGCTCTGCCCCATCTCTCTGGGGCAGGAGGAGGGGAGTGTAGTACAGTGCTCTTGGCAGAGTTGCCTAGAATATTATGGGATATAACCTTGCCCTACTCTGCCTTGGATTGCTAGCTCAGCCTATTTGATCCTGTGCCACTTACTTCCTGTTTTAGTCAGTGGGACCCCCCCGCCCCAGACAATACCACACTACCACCCCCCATTGGAGGGGAGGGGGTGCTCGACCCCCAATGCACCCTTTCCAGCAAACCTCCACCCCTGCCCCACCTCTTCCCACCCACACCCAAACCCCCACACCCCTTCTCTGCCCCCTCGCCCCCAGCACCTCCTGCATGCCGTTGAACACCTGATCGCAGCGGGCGCGGGGCGCTGGGAGGGAGGGGGAGGTGCTGATCCACGGGCCTCCCAGTGGGTGCTGAGCACCCATGGAGTTGGGGCCTATGCACACACACATTCTGTGAGGATGCAGTTAAGTGAAGCAGCGAGTTCCCAGCAGGCTCTCTTGAGCACTTATTTTGGTTGCACTGAGCAGTCACTTTCCAACACTGGTGATGTGGAAAAATGTAATACTAGCAAGTTATGGGAAAATTGAAGAGTTTCCTGTAGAAAGTGAGGATCAGCATTAATCTATGGAAAGCCGGAGCCACTAATTTCCTCGCAAATGAGATTATAAATAAAAGACAAATGGATTTAACCTTGCACCTCAAAGAATGTCTGCACTGTCAATGCTACCCTTGTGCTTTGCATTCTTTGCAGCTGAAACCTTGATATGCCTCAGAGGCTGCTTAAGTAAAACCTACTCCCTCTTCAGGAGTTTGTTGCACTCCCAGGAAGCAGGAGGTAAAATTTCAGAAGATCTGCAAGAGATCTGAACAGAGCAATAGACAGCACAGCCAAGTGTTACCGTAGAACTTTTCAAGTGTCATGGCAGAGTGAGGAGCAAGGTGAAACTGTAGCTGTTTATGTGGAAGAGCTAAAAACATTAGCTGACTAGCGATCGGTTGGAAATGTCCTAAGTGCTGCAGGGGAGATTAGTGACACCACAAACCAATGAGGGAATTCAAAGATGATTGCTGGCAGAAGGGGACGTAACGTGGCCCAAAGCAACAGACTGAGCAACGGCAATGGAAGCAGCAGTTAAAAAACGTACAAGCTTTTTACTTAGAATCAAAGTGACTCAGGCGCCTGAGGTATTTCCTCATCAGTTTGTAACTTTAAAATGGCCCAGTGTCATAAATGCCGCAAGACTGACACATAGCCAGGCAACACAGAGATGATTATCAAACAGCGTCTCAAGGCCCGGAGGGCAGGGCCGGATTTACACCTTACACACCCCTAGGCACTGCATCTTCAGTGTCCCCCCGTCTGCAGCTGACCTACATGTTACACACAGGTTTAGAGAGGTAAGGTGCCCCTAGAATGCCGGCACCCCTAGGCATGTGGTTACTGTGCCTAACTGTAAATCTGGCCTTGTCTGTGGGTGGATCCCTATGGTGTGTCTACACAGCATATTAAACCAGGGCTCTGACCCAGGTTTAAGACCAAGCCCTGCTTCTGCCCACACAGAAGTTAGTTTCACTCAGGCCTGCAGAGCCTGCTGGGGGTGCGTCAGAGTCCAAGTCCCAATGTGATGTAAGTCAGAACCCAGACATTTTGAAGTGTGGATGCAGCTCAGCTCCATGTCACCAGACTCGGGTGTGGAGACTCCACCAACACTATCCCACAATCATAGAATCTTAGGACTGGAAGGGACCTTCATTGGTCCTCTAGTCCAGTCCCATGTACTCATGGCAGGACTATTTTTTATCTAGACCACCCTGACAGGTGTTTGTCTAAACTGTTCTTAAAAATCCCCAATGATGGAGATTCCAAAATCTCCCTAGGCAATTTATTCCAGCGGCTAACCACCCTGACAGTTAGGAATATTTTCCTAATGTCCAACCAAAACCTGCCTTGCAGCAATTTAAACCCATTGCTTCTTGTGCTATCTTCAGAGGTTGAGAACGACAATTTTTCTCCCTCCTCTAAAGCACTTGCAAGTCCTCCCAGCTTGGTGTCATCCACAAACTTTGAGTGTAATCTGTATGCCATTATCTAAATGATTGATGAAGATTTTTAACAGAACTGAACTCAGAACTGATCCCTGAAGGATCCCACTCATTATGCCCTTTCAGCTAGACTGGGAACCACTGATAACTACTCTCTGGGAACGGTTTTCCAACCAGTTTTGCACCCACCTTAGAGTAGCTACATCTAGGTTGCATTTCCCCTAGTGTGTTTATGAGAAGATTATGCGTGACAGTATCAAAAGCCTTACTAAAGTCAAGATATACCACATATACCACTTCCCCCCATCCAAATGGCCTGTTACCCTGGTCTACACTAGGACTTTAATTCGAATTTAGCAGCGTTAATTCGAACTAACCGCTCAACCGTCCACACCAGAAAGCCATTTAATTCGAACTAGAGGGCTCTTTAGTTCGAATTTGGTACTCCACCCCGGCAGGTGGAGTAACGCTAAATTCGACATGGCTAGTTCTAATTAGGCTAGGTGTGGATGGAAATCGAACTTAGTAGCTCCGGGAGCTATCCCACACTGCACCACTCTGTTGACGCTCTGGACAGCAGCCCGAGCTTGGATTCTCTGCCCAGCCACACAGGAAATGACCCGCGAAAATTTGAATTCATTTTCCTGTCTGGGCGGTTTGAATCTGACGTTCTGGTTGCACATCGGGGCGAGCTCCGCAGCACCGGCAGCAATGCAGAGCTCTCCAGCAGAGGAGTTCATGTAATCTCTGAATAGAAAGAGGGACCCGGCATAGACTGACCGGGAACTCTTGGATCTGATCGGTGTGTGGGGCGAGGAGTCTGTGCTTTCGGAGCTGCGCTCCAACGAACGGAATGCAAAGACCTACGAGAAGGTCTCCAAAGCCATGATACAGACTGAGGATACAGCCGTCATGCAACGCAGCACCGCGTGAAAATCAAGGACCCCAGACAAGGCTACCAAAAAATCAAAGCGGCCAACGGACGCTACGGAGCCTGCCACCACTGCCCCACCAGTGACCATGGACTCTGATGATGGGACAGTGTCGACGGACAGTTCCTCGACGATGTTCACGGACGGGGAAGATGAGGAAGGGTTTGTGGAGGACGAGGCAGGCGACAGCGCTTACAACGCTGGTTTCCCCGACAGCCAGGATCTCTTCATCACCCTCACGGAGATCCCCTACCAACCCTCCCCGGCCAGGAACCCGGATCCTGAATCAGGGGTAGGAGCAGTCGGTAAGTGCTTTAACCATGTTAACTTTTATTCTTAATATAACAGGAATCTGAAGGGTGTGAAAAGGAGGTCTCTGTATATATGGTGATAGAACAGAAATCCTCCTGGGAGAACGCCACGAAGCTCTCCTGCCGTTAATCGATAAGCATCAGCAGGAGGTTCCTGGGGAGAGCTGCCTTATTGGGTGCTCCGTGATAGCACACTTTTCCGCGCGAGGCTTTCATGCGGTATTCAGGGAGCACTGCCTCCCAGAGCACGGCTGCATAGGTCCGTGGTTCGTGCTAGATTTCACGCAGCATGCGCTCTCTATCTCCTTCAGTGCCTGTCCTCACGGTGATCTCGCTCGGAGACTCCTGCATCTAAGTAGGGGAAGAAATGTTACGTTACGCCTGGTCCAAAGTATTTTTAATAAATAAACGGACAGACGGCATAGCACAGACTCAGCACGCAGCTGCGTGACGAGCGTAACGGAAAGCCAAAGAATCAAATGGACGCTCATGGAGGGAGGGGGGAACGAGGACGCAAGGTATCCCACAGTTCCTGCTGTCTCCGAAAAGCATTTGCATTCTTGGCTGATCTCCAAATGCTTCTAGGGTCAAACACAGTGTCTGCGGTGGGTCGGGGCATAGCTCGGCAATTTACGCACCCCCCCGACCCCCAGAAGTTAAAGGGAAAACAATCCTCTGTTGACTCTTTTACATGTCACCGTATCTGTACTGAATGCTGCAGATAGACGCGATGGTGCAGCACTCAACACCAACATCCTTGCTCCCCCCACGCTATGGATGGCTGATGGTACAAAACGATGGAAATCCATCCTCATCATCAGCCTATTGGCACATGGGGCAGTGCAAAAGGGCTGGTAACCATGACAACCGTACCAACTTGCTTGGGACCGGTCGGTCAAGGCCGCCTGTTGCTAATTTTTCATGGTAGATGGTGCAGTATGGCTGGTAACCGTCCTCATCATTGCAACAGGGGGCTGAGATCCATCAGCCCCCACCCTTCATTGTAAAGAAAAGATTCAATTGCCCCTGGACTAGCAGAGGGATGAGTGGCTCCCTCCTCCTACCCCCTTATTGTGATCTCTGGACTATCATTGCAGCTGGAGGCTTCCTTCCACTCATTTCTCACAAACGACTACCTGTGTCTTATTCATGCATTCTATATTACTTCATCACACAAGTGGGGGGACAATGGTATTGGAACCCAGGAAGGCTGGGGGAAGAACGGAATGAACAGCTGGGGTTGTTTCAGGAGCACACCCTGTGAATAGCGTTCAGCTCAAAATTTATGCAGGATTGGACAGAGAGCAGCTGTGGTCTCTGGTTGTATGATACAGTGGTTCTCTAGTACACTTGCACATAATCTAGGCAGGACTGATTCTATTTTTAGATACCCAAAAAGGAGGGATTGACTCGGGGAGTCATTCCCAAATTTTGCTTTTGCGCCCCTGGCTGATCGACCAGGGGCACTTATGACAGCACCAAATGGCGCAGTGCAAAAGGACAGGTAACCATGACCATCTTATTACCGTCTTCTTACCAGTTCATGGTATGGTAGATGGTGCAGTATGCCTGGTAACCATCGCTGCTGTCATGCAAAAGCATAAGCATGCTGCTGTGTAGCGCTGCTGGTCCGCCTCTATCAGCGGCATACAGTACACATACGGTGACATACACAAAAGGCAAAATAGGGTCCATTGTTGCCACGCTATGGCGTGTGCCAGGGCATTTCATGGAAAACGTGATCGAAATGATTGTCTGCCCTTGCTTTCCCGGAGGAAGGAATGACTGGCGACATTTACCCAGAATCCACCGCGCAAATGATTTGTGCAACAGCAGGCACAGGGGTCTCAACAAAAAATTCACAGAGACAGCCTAGACTCAGTTAATTGTTCGCAAAAAAGTATCATTGCAAGGAATTAACTAACTGTTTCCCATCTCACAGCTTCCACTGTCTCCAGACCTTCCACAGCATCCACCTCGCAGAGGCTGGCGAAGATTAGGCGGCGAAAGAAAAAGACAAGGGACACGATTTTCGATGAATGTGTGGGCTGCTACCTAGCCGAGGCGGACCAGCAGAGGCAGTGGAGGGAGAAAGTCTCTCTGTACCAGCGCTCACACAGCGAATGGGAGGAGAGGTGGCGTGAGGAACACAAGCAGGCGACTCAAGCAATGCTTGTACTACTGAGGGAGCAAACGGACACGCTCCGGCGACTTGTGTATGTTCTGCAGGTCCGCTGCAGGACAGAGCCCCCGGCAGTATCTCTGCAACCGCCCTCCCCCGCCACAAAGTCACATACCCCCCTCACCCTAAATAACCAGGAGGATGCCCGCCCTGGGCCGTGAATACTGTCACTGCACCCCAGCAGAGTGCTCAAGTAACCAAAAGCTCTCATACCCTACGTTTGCATAAGTCCTTCCCTTCCGGATTCAAACAAGTCCCAATCCCAGTCCCATCCCATAACTGTGTACTTAAGTAATAAAAATACTTTGCTGTTAAGTACTGTTTCCGTCATGTTTCCTCACTGAAGACTGTGTTTGAATGGGGTGCGTGGGGAAGTGCGTTGCTAATTGCATAGGACAGGCACCTTTCGCAGGGTACAGACACGGGGGCCGGATCAGCAGCGGGTAACACACACAGTGCAGTCAGCAGGCACCGTGGTCGGTATGGGAGGTGGTTTCCAGGTTCTGTGTGGGCGGTGGGGATGTGACTTTTTAGCGGGGGGAGGTCGGGTACAGATCTTATACAGCGGTCCTTGTTGTGGACCGCTGAGTCACGCAGCAGAGGAATCTGTATCCGTCCTCCTCCGCCACAAGGCCACATAGCCGCCCGCACACAGAATCCCAAAAAGGAGGGATGGCAGGCTCCGTTGAAACAAGCAGTCCGGCAATGCGGACCGCTGTAGGAGCAGGAGCCTGTCATTCCTTAAGTTTAGAGGCGGTCTTTACATCAGCGCACACCCTACCCACCGCAGTCTGCGTTCCAGTTTCGACCCTTTAACGAAAAGTCATGAATAAAGAAACCTCTCCTCAGTAACAGTGTGACATGTATTTTATTTTTACACGTGTCTTGGAAGTGGAGGAAACGGGGAGAACGGGGTATTTAACCGAAGAGGAGAGTCAACAGTAACTGGGTAAAGAAACAGGGGCAGGTTCAGCTTCTCTGTAAAGAAACTGAACAGTCACAGGTCTCGCTGCTCGCTGCTCGCTGGTATTTGAAGAGTTCCTTGTCGCTGTCCCAGGCGCCTGTATAGGGCTTCATGAGCAAGTGCATTAGCGGGCAGGCTGGGTCACCGAGGATCACTATAGGCAAATGCACATCCACAACAGTTATTTCGTGGTACGGGAAGAAACTACCTTCCAGCAGGCGTCTGAGCAGCCCACAGTTCCTGAGAACACATGCATCAGGAACCTTGCCCGGCCATCCGACGTTCATGTTGGTAAAACGTCCCCTATGGTCCCCCAGTGCTTGCAGAACCATTGAAAAGTAGCCCAATTTCTCAGCAGCTGAATGTGGAAGAGGTGGACGATAAAGTGCGAGGAGGAGAAAACGGCGAGGATCGCAGCGGGCTCCATGCTTGCAGTGCTGTGGCGTCCACGCTGTCACTGACCAGAAAAGTGCACGAACAGATTGCCCGCAGGCGCTTTCAGGGAGGGAGGGAGTGAGGGCGTGATTGACGGTTCAATGACGACAGTTACCCAAAACCACCCTCGACACATTTTTTCCCCCAGCATGCATTGGGGGGAAATCCCAGAATTCAAATGGGCAGCGGGGACTGCGGGAACTGTGGGATAGCTTCCCACAGTGCACCGCTTCGAAAGTCGACGCCGGCCCCGTGAATGTGGACTCAGAAGTTCGAATTAGTGTATTTAGTATGGATACACAAATTCGACTTCATAAGGTCGAATCCACAAATTCGAATTAAGTAGATTCGAAATAGTCCTGTAGTGTAGACAAGGCCAAAGAAAGCGATCAGGTTGGTTTGACATGTTTTGTTCTTGACAAATCCATTCTGACTGTTACTTATCACCTTATTATCTTCTAGATGTTCTCAAATTGATTAATTGTTTGATCAATTGTCTCTCACTGTACAGAAGTTAAGCCAACTGATCTCTGGTGAATACACTCTCCTGAATACACATTTTCAATCAAACTGTAGAGTTAAATGCTATTATTATTTTTAATGTTTAATCTGAATTAAAAAATTGGGATACTAGTTAGTGGCGGCCAGTCCAGCTACAAAGAGAGTGATCTCTGAAAGTAACTTTTTCTGTGCCTGGGGATGGACCGGGAATCCTCCATGGACATTTTTAGAAAGCTCTTGTGGAGGTACTCTGCAATCCTTTACAGAAGGTTTCTGGGAAGAGATGCCTTATTTCCTCTGCCATGGTAGGACACTTTCCCACACCACTCCAATATTAACTCTTCCGGCGTCATTGCGGCACACAGCATTGCAGCATAAGGACCAGGTAAGTAACCAGATGCTTGCAGCAACTCCTGTCTTTTCACTTCTGTTACCCTCAGGAGAATGATGTCGCATATGGTTACCTAGGGGAACTGCGGGAAGTTATAAGTTATAAGCCCTTATGTCACATACTTCCTGTTCCTTTCCACCCCAACCCAGGGCTGCTTCTTTAACAAGCAAATTATTTGTGCAGGGCTTGACATTGGTGCCTGTCCTCAAGCACCATCCAGGTGGCTATGGGAAAGGGGGCTGTGCTGAGATTGGAACCATTGATCCCAGATGTCTGAAAAGCTGCAGCACGAGACCTCCTGCCCCTGCCTCATGGGCTCACTCACCATAGCTGTGGCAGCAAAGCGACTCTTGCAGTAGCCAGTGGTTCTGCTTATGTTGTGGCTTGTGGGGAAGTGCATTGAGGGCTGTTTCTTATATGAAAAGATTTAACCTTGCACCTCAAACAATGTCTGCACTGTCAACGCTACCCTTGTGCTTTGCATTCTTTGCAGCTGAAACCTTGTCCGTGGGCGCATCCTCCACACCGGGACAGTGACTTTCTCAGACTAGAAGGTGGAAAAAGAAGACTCAGGAGGACATGTTCAATGAGTTAATGCGTGGCTCCGAGAGTGCAGGGCAGGAGTAACTCTACTGAATTCAATGGGGTTACGCCTGATTTTTCTGTGGAATATTCCAGCTGCTGGGGGTGGTTCTAACAAGGCTTCAAACTCCCAGAAAAGACAGAGCCTGCTCCCTTCCCACACCTCGAGGAGCAGCAATCAGGTGTTTGTACTGAACCAGCAGCTCCCTCCCCGATGTGAAGGCTGCAGTGTCTGGAGCTGGGCGGGAGCAGGGAGGTGTTTCAGACACGCAAGGCTCCACTTTCCCTCCACGTTCTTCATTGCTGTGTAAGAGGGGTCGGACTGAGCTCCCCTCTGACGTGCAGGGGCCATGAGTTGTATGGGCCTGTGGTGCCCAGGTTCCAGGAATATTCAGGGCCCAGCGGCCTGGCTCCACCAATGTTCAGAGCCGGGTCTCTCCCCAGGCCCCACCAGCCGCCCCTCTGCATCTCCCCCTTTCCCTAGAGTGTCCCCCGGTCCCTGCCTGCTGCCCCCGTGCACTTCCTCCTGGCACCAGAGCGTCCCTGCCTCAAGCGGGTGGCTGCCCTGCCACTCCGCGCTGCCCTCCCTCGCTGCTGACGCCGACTGCTGTTGCCAACAACACAAGAGCGGCACCGGCGGCACACTGAAGCAGCTGCTGCACCTGAGGAGGGGAGGAGGCGCACACATGATTGGCAGCCCTCCCCTCCCACGACACCCACCGGGAGGTGACACCAAGGGGCTGCTGGGAGATGGAATCCGGATTCACCTCAGCAGCTGCTTGGGTGAGTGTCCGACCGCGTGAGCCAGCCCCCCCTCTCCCCTCCGCAGCCACCACTCCTGCCCCACGCTGGGCAAGGGCAGCCCCATCCCCCGTGGTGCTATGGTGAGAGGCAGGAGGCTGAACCAGGGGAGGAGACCACATGTCATGCAGCCCCCTCCCACTCCCATCACACACCACAGGGGAGGCGACGGGGCTTCCTGGACCTGAGAGGGGCCCGGCCCCTGGGAGCAGGTGCAGTGATGGTGGTGCCGGATGAGTGTGCTGCCAAGGGAGAGAGGGTTGGGGGGACTGTAGCCCTAAGGATTAATCTGCTGGTCTGTATAACTATATCTTTCTTATAAATTTGAGTATTTAATGTAATAGGCTTATAGATTTATATTAAGAATAAGTTTGGCTGTAATGCAAGAGACCTACAGGTCAAACATCCTGTATGTGACGCTAAGGCAACTTTAGCACATTTTGGGGCCCTTACTCAGAAAAGTAATAATAGACAAAATACCTACGCAGATGTCTAGAGACCTTTGACTGAACCAGTAACAGTAAAAGGTGGAAAAAGGGAATTTTTGCCCACAAATCTAACAAGTACACCACAAATGCGTACATACCTGTCATTCATACGCACATACATACCAGCCTATGGGGCAAGTGTACCCTAACATTTCCGTGGGGGAAGGATGAAATTTGGGCATAGGAGGAAGGATTTCCGACTAATGCTCTATAAAAAGGTGAGGCAGCTCACCATTAAGCAGGCATCTACCCATCTACCCATCTATCTGCTCCCGTCTACTCTTCATTGCCTCCACCTTCAACTACGTCTCGATGCTACCCATCTACGATAGCTATTAACTATTAATAGGCCATAGTATTATTATTTCTTTTCAAACGGTAAGTCTATATTTCACTGTACATAAAGCATATATAGTGAAAATAGAGCGCAAATAGCTCTGCAATAGCTTCCCCTGCCAGAGGTGTGAAAACGGAAATTGCCACAGGCGTGGCCCGTACCTTCCAGTTACTAAAACAGAGTGTGAGTATTAACCACGTTTGCAGCTTATAATATTGTATTACCATAAATATAATCTCTTAAAGAACTGTGATACTTGTAACTCTATAATCCTAACTGTTTTACCGTTTGCCATTTCATTGATTTTAATAAAAAGGTCTTTATGGCTATATCTGTCTCAGTGTAAGCTCCTGTCATGACCCCGAAGGTCCTTTTATAAACTCTGTGAAGCCTGATCAGGATGAACTTTATCTTCTGATCAAACAAATTGGCGAGCCAAACCCATATTAATTAATATCCAATAATTATTAGTAACATTAATTAATTAAAATTAATTAAATAAGATTTAAATTAAGTGGATAAATTAAATCAACACTACTAACACACCCCAAATCAGGCTACAGGACTGTGGAGTCTTCTTCTCTGGCCCCTGCCTGCCTGCACCCCAAACTCCTCATCCTTAGCCCACACCCTCACACCCCCACATCCTAACCAAACGCCTTAGCCCTCACCCTTCTCCCACACCCCAAAACCCCTCATCCCAACCCAAGAGCCCGCCCCCCCAGCCAGAGCCCTCACCCCCCAAACCCCAATCCTCAGCCTCACTCTGAGCCCCCTCCTGCACTGTGAACCCTCTCATCTACAGCCCCACCATGCAGCCCACACCGCCGCATATCAACCCTCTGCTCTAGCCCACAGCCCAAACCCTTCATCCCCAGCCCTAGCCAGAGCCCTCATCCCTAGACACCCTCCACATTGTGCAATATAGGGAAACTGTGAAACGCTTACCGTTTCCAGTCCATTTTTACATTATTTTAAAAGTTATATATTGGCCTACAAGGTAGGTTTGAGGGTGGGGACCTGGACCCGTTCTGGGCACCACCAAAAATTATACAAATCTGCTGCCCCTACTGACATGGAGTGATGAGCTGGGATAAAAGACTCCAGGAGCAGACTCTGTCCCTGGCTCCCCCAGCTTCAGTACCCAGAGGCTGGTGTAGGGCTCCTTGGTCTCCAGGCTCTGAGCCCACTAGGGCCGATGGGGCACACACCTATGGCTGTGCTGGGAATCTCCGGCTCTTCCTGCACCTGGATCACCATGAGCAGGAGTGGGGTAGGTCAGAGATGGGAGGTGACTGTTCTCCTCTGCTCGGAGTGGGAGAATCATGACCAGGTTTGGGTGCTGCACTTCAAGAAGGATGAGGACAAATAGTACAAAGTCAGGAGGAGAGCAAAAGAAATGATCAGAGGTTTAGAAAATATGACCTGTGAAGAAAGGTTGAAAGAATTTGGCATGTTTTGTCCAGAGAAAAGAAGGCTGAGGGGGGACATGATAATTATCTGCAAATATGCAAAAGGTTGTTATAAAAAGGACTGTGATCAATTGGTGCCCATGTCCACCAAGGGTAGGACAAGAAGGAATTGGCTTAGTTAGCAGCAAGGGAGATTTAAGTTAGATATTAGAAAAAAACCTTTCTAACTCTAAGGATGGTTCAGCAGAGGAACAGGTGACCTAGGGAGCAATATATATGGGACAAGCCTAGGAGGTGCATCACGCTCTTGGTATCTGGAATTCCTGAGTCCAGAACAAAGAGCTAAGGGGTACCATGTGGTACCAAAAAAACAAGGTAGAAAGATGGTAGGTTAAGACTAGCCTCCGAGGATGCATACAGTACCTCTTTCCTTGTAAACAGGCTGGCTATAAAAAGGACAGCTTTAGGGGTCTGACTCTGGACACAAGCCTTCTTTGTAAGGCAAATGCAGCACTGCTGCAGGAGACGTTCCTGGAAATTGGAGTTGTAGTGAACCTTTGTTCCTGTAATATGCTATTACTGACTTTTAGCAGTAAATCAGACCAATATTGGTTATTTGGTCTCTTGGGCACATTGCATAACAAACCAAAAGTGTGGTCGAGCAATTGACCATAGGGTTTCCCAACAGAAGGGAAAACCCAGACTCTTCAGAACTGGAAAGGTTTACAGGCCGCATCCCCAGCTAGAGTAAATGGGCAGAGCTCCACTGAAGTTAAAAGAGTGATGCCAGTTTACAACCGCTGAGGATCTGGCCCTCTCCGTGTGCGAGGTTTAGTCCCTGTACGTTCATTTGTCCATTCAGTCTCATCCCCTATGCTCACGGGGTTCTACTCTGCCACTAGACACATACTGTCTTTTACGCGGTTCCTCATTCTGCTGCATCTCACTGAGATGTTTCCGAATGGTGTCACTAGGCCTCGCCCTCTACTCAAGGGTTGGTGGCACAGACAGCAGTAACTGGAGGACTAGCAGAGAGAGGCTAGCATGTCTGGCACAACCAGGCAGGGCACTAAAGTCCCAAGCTTCCAGGGAAAACAGGCTCAGAGGTAATCTCAGCACATCAGGTGGTTTCTGTGACCCAACCCGACACAGCATGTACACGAACGCAAGAAGACTGGGAAACAAGTAGGAAGAATTGGAAGTCCTGGTACAATCAAGGAACTATGATGTAATTGGAATAAAGAAACTTGGTGGGGCAGTTCACATGACTGGAGCACTGTCATGGATGCGTATTAACTGTTCAGGAAGGACAGATACAGGAGGAAAGGTGGAGGAGTTGCACTGTATGTAAGATAGTGGTATGATTGCTCAGATCTCCAGTATGAAACTGGAGAAAAGCCTGTTGAGAGTCTTTGGGTTAAGTTTAGAGGCGAGAGCAACATGGTGATGTCATGGTGGGTGTGTGCTATAGACCACCGGATCAGAAGGATGAGGTAGATGAGGCTTTCTTTGGACAACTAATTGAAGTTTCCAGATCACAGGCCCTGGGGTTATTTAGTCTGCAGAAGAGAAGAGTGGAGGAGATTTGATACCAGCCTTCAACTACTTGAAGTGAGGTTCTAAAGAGGATGGAGCTCGACTGTTCTCGATGGTGGCAGATGACAGAACTAGAACGTAGATCCCTTTCTGTAGTACTCCTTCTTATACATTCATTTTCCATTTTGTATGTGTGGAACTGATTGTTCCTTCCTAAATTGAGAACTTTGCATTTGTCCTTGTTGAATTTCATCCTATTTACTTCAGACCATTTCTCCACTTTGTCAAGATCATTTTGAATTTTAAACCTAGCCTTGAAAGCACTTGCAACCCCTCCCAGCTTGGTATCATCCACAAACTTTATAAGTGTTCTCTGTGTGCCATTATCTAAATCATTGGTGAAGACATTGAACAGAACCAGACCCAGAACTGATCTCTGCGGAACCCCACTCCATATGCCCTTCCAGCTTGACTGTGCACCACTGATAACTGCTCTCTGGGAACGGTTTTCCAACTAGTTATGCACCCATCCTAGAGTGGCTCCATATAGATTGTATTTCCCTAGGTTGTTTATGAGGTCACGTGAGACAGTGTCAAAAGCCTCACTAAAGTCTATATATACCACATCTACTGCTTCCCCCCATCCCAGGCTTGTTACCCTGCCAAAGAAAGCTGTCAGGTTGATTTGACAGGATTTGTTCTTGACAATCCATGCTGACTGTTACTTATCACCTTAATTGTCTTCTAGGGGGTTGCAAATCGATATCGAACCTTCTAAAACTTCTGTAGCTTTGCTAGTGGCTGGTCCCCAGACTTATAGGCCCATTTTCTTCCAGCAGGGGAGCATTGAATCTACAGACCATATACTCTGATTTCATCTGCTCATTTTCATGCCATTTCTTTCCAATAAGCACCTCTATGTCTCTGCATCTTCCTTCACTTCCTCTTTTCTCTCCCCCATGAGCACGACTTCATCTGCAAAAGGCACGTGCCAGGGGGCCACTCTCTGGCTACTTTCTTTCAATGCGTTGAGCGCCTAAGTGAACAAAAAGGGACTTAATCCCAAACATTGAATCTACAGACCATATACTCTGATTTCATCTGCTCATTTTCATGCCATTTCTTTCCAATATGCACCTCTATGTCTCTGCATCTTCCTTCACTTCCTCTTTTCTCTCCCCCATGAGCACAACTTCATCTGCAAAAGGCACGTGCCAGGGGGCCACTCTCTGGCTACTTTCTTTCAATGCATTGAACAAAAAGGGACTTAGTCCCAAGCCTTGATATATTCCAGCTGTTTCTAGAAACTGTTCCCTTTCTCCCCATGAACCTCTTGCTGTGGCAACAGCACCATTGTACATGTCCTGGACATGTCTCATAAAAAAGCTTTATTCACTCCATGAGGGGTGTCAGGATCAGGCCCCTGCATAAGGCAAACACCAATGTCAGTCGCCCTTCAGCGCCTGCAGAACTCACCCTCTGCCCTGGGTCACTCTGCAGGGAAAGCGGAGCAGCAGAAGCAGCAGTTTTTGCTCTTTCTGTAATTTGACCTTAGACATTTTGATGTCCACGTGCGGAGATGGGAGTGCAGCGTTTTCACTGGAGGTGAGAGGCTCCGCCCCTTGAACGTGCCCTGCAGACTAGTGCTCCTGTGTGTGCCCCAGAGCCCTGCCTGCTGCTGTGCTGGGTTAGGAGTCTCACTGGGGGGAGAGAGAGAGAGACATATAGATACTCTTCATAGACCTGTGCCCTCCACTGATGTGGGGAGGGGCGGGGGGGCGGTGCACCCTCTAGTGGTGTTTGTCTGTTTCTGCGCGCATATGCCCTCGAGTGGTGTGAGGGCACGTTTGTGTTTGTTCACCCACATGCGCCCTCTAGTGTTCAGAACTGTGGTTGTTCATCAGAGGTGCTATCCTGCTAACAGTTAATGGGGATTCTCCCTCAGCTCATCGGTCAGTGACTTGAGTTTTTCAGGCAGCAGGATCTGGGCTCTATCCTTTGTATAGGGCTCCCCCTCTGACAGCATTGCTACCCCCTGAACTGGGAGAGGCTGTGATGCCCGATGTCCCCTTGCAAGTCACAGGACATGGAACCTCAAGCCCCGGACTCCTCGCTCCCAGGGCCTCTTCTTTCCTGTCCCCAGGACGTGACTCTTCCTTTCAATTCCCTCCTGAACAGCACCTGCCTCTGGGATATGGCAGAGACAAGGGGGACATGGGGTCGGCCGTGACAGCCCTGCTGCAGAGCGTGGAACTGGCCATGATGGCCACTGCGCTCCGCTCTCTGGAGAGGACAATACAGAATGTGACAACAGAGTCTATGGGTGAGGGGAGACAAGTGGCTCTCAGCACCACCTGCTGGCTGCCGTGAGATATAGGGTGTGATAAATGAAGGGCGGTGTAGCTTCTTTTTATGGACACCCAGCCAGCCAGCTAGCTCTTGGTGGCTGTTCTCTGCTTACTTTACCTGTAAAGAGTTAAAAAAGTTCCCCAGGTAAAAGAACAGGAGTGGGCACCTGACCAAAAAAGCCAGTGGGAGGGATAGAACTTTTTAAAATGGGGGGGAAAAAAAACTTCCCTTTGTTTGTGTGTTGTGTCTCTCTGGGGAAGAGGGGAACAAAGGGCAGCAGGCTTGAACAAGGTATAAAAATTCATCTTCCATACCGAGAAGAAATTATTGGACAGGGCTTGTTTAAATAGATCAATTACGTTTATTTATTTTAATTTGGCTTGTGGATCTCCTCTGTGCTAACCCCAGATGCTTTTCTTACCTTGTAACCTGTAAGCTGAACCTCCAAGATAGCTATTTAGGGTGCTTGATTTTTGGAATTGCTCTTTTAAAAATCTAGAAAAAGCCTAAGTTTCAGGTGTATTTTCTTCCTTTGTGCTTTTAATAAAATTTACATTTTTTAGGAACAGGATTGGATTTTCAGTGTCCTAAGAGGTTTGTGCATGTTGCTTGTTTAGCTGGCAGCCACAGCTAATTTCCTTTGTTTTTTTCTCTCAGGGTGTGTGTGTGTGTGTGTGTGTGCCCCACAGAGAGGAATTTCCAAGTGCTCCTTCCTGAGTTCAAAGGGGGTTTTTTGCATTTGGGTGGTGGCAGTGTTTACCAAGCCAAGATCAGAGAAAAGCTGAAACTTTGGGAGTATAATGCAAACCTGGAGTGGTAAATTTTAATTTTTAAGATCCTCGTGGGCCCCCACCTTCTGCACTAGAAGTGCCGGTGTGGGGGATTCAGCCTTGACACAGGGTTATACGCTGTGCCCCAAATCCACTGGAAGTTAGAGCCTATATACCATTGTGATGCGAGCCTGTGTTCAGTACAGACACACAACAGCACGGCCCCTGCACCAGGAAATATAACCCAGCCCCGCCAGTGTCCCCAGGAGCAAGAGCAATGCCCGAGAGGGGTTTAAATGTAATATTTGGTATTCCACCACTAGGAGCTGCCATGCTGAGCCAGGTACCTCCCCCCACCCCCACTATTCCCCCTGCTGGGGATGCACAATCCCCAGGGAGACACAGCCAGAGTGGCAGGAGAGGCTATGGGGGGTAATCAATGGAACTTGTGTGGGGGGACCCAAACTTCCCCCTCCAACAGTGCAGAAGAGCCCTGAAGCCCCCTGGCTCCAAGTGGACTGGGAGGAGGGTGGATCTGGCCCAGAGTGGACAGATTCCAGTAATAATGGGGGATTTCAACTAGCACATTATTGACTGGGTGCATGTCACCTCAGGAGGGGATGTAGAGATTAAATTTCTTGACTCTTTAAATGACTGTTTCTTGGAGCAGCTAGCCCTGGAACCCA